>NC_047518.2:40220888-40395888 GCF_902827115.2 Pseudochaenichthys georgianus | reverse complement strand
AGACAGAGGGTGAAAAGAGGCAGTATGAGAAAAATAAAGCCCTTTTTGAACATTAAAGCATGGAGACATGTCACAAAATATGAACCAGAACATGAGCAGAATGTCTTCTTTGAATGAGAAAGGTTAAGGAAAGTTCACCCTGCTGACTTTCTCCTCCTCAGACCTGCTCTGATGCTGCTGACCAACACCGGGATGTCCAGGGACGGATACCAGGGGCGCATCAGCGTCAGCGAGCGCCACGCCTCGCTCAGCGCGGTCTCCGGGGCCGACGAGGGCAGCTACACCATCAGGGATGCTGAAGGTGTGATCCAGAGGAAAGTGTGTCTCAATGTCAAAGGTAAAAGTGCAAATGAAGACTGATCGTATATCTTTTGTTTTCTTCCACGCTTGACCTGTTTTAAACGGTCCCCACCTTCCATCAGGATGTTGTTGTTGTTTCATCTCTAGTTATTACGCTCCCTCTGTCTGCCGTAATGGCTTTTTAAAGACCCTAACGTTAATGGACTCCAGCAGGCTAATGCATTTGAGATGATTCATGTAAACAGCGCTGCGATGTACTTATCCTACGTCCTCCCTTCTCTGTCTCTCTGTGTCGCAGAGCATCAGAACTTTGTAAAGCTGCACCGCGGTAAAACTCTGAAGATCCACCTGATACTCAACAGCTCCTTGGTGCACCTGTACTACACCTCGGACTCCGACCACACACCCCATCTGCTGCTGGACAAGGGAGAATTCACGAGTGTAACCGAAGCCATTTTATTCATTTTAGTCCCATTGCTGTTGTGATTACTTTAGTCCCTGTATTTAACGTCAGGGATGGAGAACTGATGTGAAAATAACTTTTAAAGTAGGAACATAACAGAGTTGATATGACTGTAGGTTAAATGTGATTTACAATAGAAATCCTCTATGTGTTTGAAAACAAGTTGTGTATTTTATGAAACCTTAGGGATTAACACATTACATGTCACTTGTTAGACGCTTTTATCCAAAGCGATTTACATACATTCATGCTGACTGCAGTAGGACTCGAACCTGGTACCCCCTGAGAAGACCAGCACTCTCTCCACTGAGCCACAGCCGCCCGTAGACACACCATAGACACTCGTTCACACTGCAAAATCCTTATATTTTATGAGATTTGTATTGTTTAGGATTACATTATTAACTGAATTTATATTTTTTGGCTTTCAACCTAAGCCAAATAATCCTGTGGGAAACTGGATTCTATTCTTTATATGACGCTTAAGTCCCACAATTTGTCAAGCCAATATTTCACTTTTTTTAAAGCTATAACCTGTGAATAATTTAATAATTTAGCAGCAGCTGTTTTATGCCAAACAAAAGCTAGTAATGGACATTTAATCCAGTATGACTCGCTTTTTTACTCAAGTTAAAGGTGGGGTAGGTAAGTTTCAGAAACCGGCTCGAGATACACTTGTTGTTATATTCCATGGAATGCTCTTAACATCCCGATAGCAATGAATATCTGAAGGGCTTTGACAACAAATCCATAAAAAAATGTCATCTGTGGAAGCTGTGGCGCTGTAAAAAGCACGACCAATCATCTGTGCACAAACGTATCTCGTGCCTTCATTGGTCACGTGTGTTGGGGGAGGGGCTCTGTCAGGAAGTGGCAGATTTGTTCCGGCTGTGTATTTTCAAATTCTAGCGCACTCGAGCTGGTTTCTCCAAAATTACCTACCCCACCTTTAAGTCCCACAATTTGTCGATGTCAAGCCAATATTTCACTTTTTTGGTGGTTCATCTGGTAAAGGACATTTAATCCAGTAGGACTCACCTTTTTTACTCATGATATCAAGTTAACTTCTACATTTTAGTCTTTTACAAACAATAAGGATGGTTGTTTTACGGTATTTTCTCTATTGCATCATTTATTAATGTCATCTGTATCTTTTCAGTTTTTGATGTTGAATGTATAAATGTGTCTCTTCTAGGCCCAAGCAGATCTGGGTTTCGAGGAGCGTCTCTATATGGATGGTTCTTGGATTTTTCTGGATCAGGTGAAAGCTACTGATGTGGGCGAGTTCAAAGTGACCGACATACTGGGCTTCACCGTGTCCACCACCCACCTGGGACTACTGCGTAAGGACTGGGATGTGGCTGATAAGGAATGATTGAAAGATTAGCTAAATAATGTTAGATCTTAAAGGTCACCTATCATGCAAAATCCACTTGTTCATGTCTCTTCTACATCAACATGTGTCCTCTCTTCTCCATGTCTCTTCTTCATCAACATGTGTCCCCTCTTCTTCATGTCTCTTCTACATCATGTTGAGAGTATATTGAATACTTAAAACGAAAGTTAGTTATAATCAAATATAATCAATTATATTCTTGTATAACCCACAATATGCTTCATATTTTAGGTTTTTCTATATTTACAGCATAAACAAAACAAAGTGGTTTGTTAAGTTGAGTGTAAGGCCTATAATGATGTATGCCTTACTCTCTGATAAGAGAGTAGGCAGGTTCTTCCCTCTCCTCTCACAGCAGGGAGGGGGGCTCCGGACTTAAGCAGAAACACATTGAGGCCTCAAAAAGGTGGTTATGTCAGAGCCATAGAATATGTCTAGTCATGTTTTTTTTTTTTCACAAACATGGGAAGGTGTGTCTTATGCCAGAGCCAATAGAATGTTGGTTGGGTATAGAGGAGGTGTTTTATCCGGTTTTCTGAGCATAAAGAGACTGGCTTTTTTGGATTTCGTCAGGGAGAGAGGGGGAAACCCCTGGTATACTCTCTCCCGGTAGGCTCTGGCCCTCAGAGCTGGGGTAATAGCTCTCGGTAAGGTTCTCTCAAACTTGGTAAATATCTCTTAATTTCTTGGTTGAAATGCTGAGTGAATTTCTTTGGATGCTGAGTGGAATGATTTGATGGGATCTTAGATTTAATTATGCTGGTTAGATCTGCCTGGAATGCGAATTTACTACGTACGTACAGGACTTTAGGACTAATACTTTTAGTTAGACCTACCTGGTATGCGTGATTATTACGTACAGGACCTTAGGACTAATAATTCTAGTTAAATGGGAGAAATATGAATTAAGGTTTTAGTTAAAAATATAACCCCAGCATATGTTTCGTATGATTTATAATGTGTTAAAAGGTAAAAACCTTGTATTAGTTTGGACCTATTTTTCTTCAAATAAACTGATCTCACCTTTTGGACTGGGACAACTAAAAGAAAATCTGTGCACCCCTCTCCTGCTTCAAAGGTAAGACTGCACCCTGCCACACACACTAGGTAGGACCACACCTCATTTACTGATATCAAAATCCTTCGGGATCCCTGAAACAGATTAAAGAGAGTTGTCTGAATAGAAACGGCAGTTCATTGAACCTGGTCCTTCGGGGAGTGAGTAGAGGTGAGACCTTGCTGACGTTGGTGGATCTGAGCCAAGCAGTAAACTTACATGTCTCTTCTACATCAACATGTGTCCCCTCTTCTCCATGTCTCTTCTACATCAACATGTGTCCCCTCTTCTTCATGTCTCTTCTACATCAACATGTGTCCCCTCTTCTTCATGTCTCTTCTACATCATCATTTGTCCCCACTTCTCCATGTCTCTTCTACATCAACATGTGTCCCCTCTTCTTCATGTCTCTTCTACATCAACATGTGTCCCCTCTTCTTCATGTCTCTTCTACATCAACATGTGTCCCCTCTTCTTCATGTCTCTTCTACACCAACATGTGTCCCCTCTTCTTCATGTCTCTTCTACATCAACATGTGTCCCCTCTTCTTCATGTCTCTTCTACATCAACATGTGTCCCCTCTTCTTCATGTCTCTTCTACACCAACATGTGTCCCCTCTTCTTCATGTCTCTTCTACACCAACATGTGTCCCCTCTTCTCCATGTCTCTTCTACATCAACATGTGTCCCCTCTTCTCCATGTCTCTTCTACATCAACATGTGTCCCCTCTTCTCCATGTCTCTTCTACATCAACATGTCTCCCCTCTTCTCATGTCTCTTCTACATCAACATGTGTCCCCTCTTCTCATGCCTCTTCTACATCAACATGTGTCCCCTCTTCTTCATGTCTCTTCTACATCAACATGTGTCCCCTCTTCTCATGTCTCTTCTACATCAACATGTGTCCCCTCTTCTTCATGTCTCTTCTACATCAACATGTGTCCCCTCTTCTCATGTCTCTTCTACATCAACATGTGTCCCCTCTTCTCATGTCTCTTCTACATCAACATGTGTCCCCTCTTCTTCATGTCTCTTCTACATCAACATGTGTCCCCTCTTCTCATGTCTCTTCTACATCAACATGTGTCCCCTCTTCTTCATGTCTCTTCTACATCAACATGTGTCCCCTCTTCTTCATGTCTCTTCTACATCAACATGTGTCCCCTCTTCTCCATGTCTCTTCTACATCAACATGTGTCCCCTCTTCTTCATGTCTCTTCTACATCAACATGTGTCCCCTCTTCTTCATGTCTCTTCTACATCAACATGTGTCCCCTCTTCTCATGTCTCTTCTACATCAACATGTGTCCCCTCTTCTCATGTCTCTTCTACATCAACATGTGTCCCCTCTTCTTCATGTCTCTTCTACATCAACATGTGTCCCCTCTTCTTCATGTCTCTTCTACATCAACATGTGTCCCCTCTTCTCATGTCTCTTCTACATCAACATGTGTCCCCTCTTCTTCATGTCTCTTCTACATCAACATGTGTCCCCTCTTCTTCATGTCTCTTCTACATCAACATGTGTCCCCTCTTCTCATGTCTCTTCTACATCAACATGTGTCCCCTCTTCTTCATGTCTCTTCTACATCAACATGTGTCCCCTCTTCTTCATGTCTCTTCTACATCAACATGTGTCCCCTCTTCTTCATGTCTCTTCTACATCAACATGTGTCCCCTCTTCTCATGTCTCTTCTACATCAACATGTGTCCCCTCTTCTTCATGTCTCTTCTACATCAACATGTGTCCCCTCTTCTTCATGTCTCTTCTACATCAACATGTGTCCCCTCTTCTTCATGTCTCTTCTACATCAACATGTGTCCCCTCTTCTTCATGTCTCTTCTACATCAACATGTGTCCCCTCTTCTCATGTCTCTTCTACATCAACATGTGTCCCCTCTTCTTCATGTCTCTTCTACATCAACATGTGTCCCCTCTTCTTCATGTCTCTTCTACATCAACATGTGTCCCCTCTTCTTCATGTCTCTACATGTGTCCCCTCTTCTTCATGTCTCTTCTACATCAACATGTGTCCCCTCTTCTTCATGTCTCTTCTACATCAACATGTGTCCCCTCTTCTTCATGTCTCTTCTACATCAACATGTGTCCCCTCTTCTTCATGTCTCTTCTACATCAACATGTGTCCCCTCTTCTTCATGTCTCTTCTACATCAACATGTGTCCCCTCTTCTTCATGTCTCTTCTACATCAACATGTGTCCCCTCTTCTTCATGTCTCTTCTACATCAACATGTGTCCCCTCTTCTTCATGTCTCTTCTACATCAACATGTGTCCCCTCTTCTTCATGTCTCTTCTACATCAACATGTGTCCCCTCTTCTTCATGTCTCTTCTACATCAACATGTGTCCCCTCTTCTTCATGTCTCTTCTACATCAACATGTGTCCCCTCTTCTTCATGTCTCTTCTACATCAACATGTGTCCCCTCTTCTTCATGTCTCTTCTACATCAACATGTGTCCCCTCTTCTTCATGTCTCTTCTACATCAACATGTGTCCCCTCTTCTTCATGTCTCTTCTACATCAACATGTGTCCCCTCTTCTTCATGTCTCTTCTACATCAACATGTGTCCCCTCTTCTTCATGTCTCTTCTACATCAACATGTGTCCCCTCTTCTTCATGTCTCTTCTACATCAACATGTGTCCCCTCTTCTTCATGTCTCTTCTACATCAACATGTGTCCCCTCTTCTTCATGTCTCTCTACATCAACATGTGTCCCCTCTTCTTCATGTCTCTTCTACATCAACATGTGTCCCCTCTTCTTCATGTCTCTTCTACATCAACATGTGTCCCCTCTTCTTCATGTCTCTTCTACATCAACATGTGTCCCCTCTTCTTCATGTCTCTTCTACATCAACATGTGTCCCCTCTTCTTCATGTCTCTTCTACATCAACATGTGTCCCCTCTTCTTCATGTCTCTTCTACATCAACATGTGTCCCCTCTTCTTCATGTCTCTTCTACATCAACATGTGTCCCCTCTTCTTCATGTCTCTTCTACATCAACATGTGTCCCCTCTTCTTCATGTCTCTTCTACATCAACATGTGTCCCCTCTTCTTCATGTCTCTTCTACATCAACATGTGTCCCCTCTTCTCCATGTCTCTTCTACATCAACATGTGTCCCCTCTTCTTCATGTCTCTTCTACATCAACATGTGTCCCCTCTTCTTCATGTCTCTTCCACATCAACATGTGTCCCCTCTTCTTCATGTCTCTTCTACATCAACATGTGTCCCCTCTTCTTCATGTCTCTTCTACATCAACATGTGTCCCCTCTTCTTCATGTCTCCCTACATCAACATGTGTCCCCTCTTCTTCATGTCTCTTCTACATCAACATGTGTCCCCTCTTCTTCATGTCTCTTCTACATCAACATGTGTCCCCTCTTCTTCATGTCTCTTCTACATCAACATGTGTCCCCTCTTCTTCATGTCTCTTCTACATCAACATGTGTCCCCTCTGTGGAAAGAGACTCTGAAAGTTTCAGGAACAAAGATTCTCTCTCTTTTTGATCAATTTCTATAAAAACCTGTCTGAAAATGAGCTGATCAGATTTTGGCCACTTTGTGATGTCATGACGATGTGTTGTCTTGTGTAACCATTAGCCAATCAGCAACCAAGGTAACCCCCCCCCCCCCCCCCCCATCACCTGAATCTCCTCCTAGAGCACCATTGAGTTCTTTGTAACCAAATGTCTCTCACAGCGGCTTCATCAGAGTGGCGAGTGGAAAGAAAAGAGGTTTCGTGCCCTGCGATGTTCTGGAAATCATATGAGACAAGCACTCATGCGGCTTTCACACCAGCGCTTTTCAGTTTCTAGCTCCGAGCGGGAGCTTTTCTGGTTCAGCTCCGGTTTCCCTTTTCAGCTCCCGCTCTGTGCACACCGCCCACTGGCGCCCCAGAGCTGCCCTTGCTGCGTCATGATGTCACCGTTTACATCGCTGATTTGCCCCCCAACGGCAGCTCACAACAACAACAACAACAACAACTGCGTCGGGTCGATGATCGTGTTGCTTTTAATCACACGAAGCCAGAATAAATTGAATAACGACTTCTCCAACCTTATACTTTGCTCCAGAGTGCCGTGGTTCATTGTTTATTAATGTGTTTCTGCAGCATTTACCGACCGCTGCAGAGCTGCTCTTCCACAGGAGTTTATTCTCCCGTTAGCTCCCGGTTAGCTCGCACTGCAGCGGCCGCTCTAAAGTATTCACTGTCCGACTCACACAAGCAGCTGATGCATATCCCCAGTTCCCTTAGCCTAAGTGAATGTGTGTCAGTCTGAATTGACACTGTTTGGTATCACAACGCTGTTATGAAAGTTTCTCTGGTATAAAACGGGTGATGTTGGCATAGCAACCGAAGCTAAACTGACTACTTGCATCCGATAGCTGCAATAATACAAAACAACACGTCTGCCTCTCTCCACAATGATCGATAACAGTGAACGGATGGTCAAAGTAAGGCACAAACAGAATCACACGAAGCCTGGTTAGTGCTGCCTGACTTTATAAAGTGTGTTTATAGGCACTACTGCTTGTAGGCAGGCATGACAGTCGACCCATGGGAGGTGGGTTTAGTTTCCTGCACGCCTCGACGTAAGAGAGACGTAAGCGACGTCACCTCTTAGCTCCAAAGCTCTTGCCTCTGGACCGACAATTTTTTGGAGCTGGAAATGAAGCGGATTCCGGAGCTAAGAGCCGGCGCCGCTCCGGTGTGAACTGGAAAACCCGGCGCTTTTCAGGCTCTAGCTCCGAGCCGGAGCTGAAAAGGCGCTGGTGTGAAAGGGGCATCAGAGGGGCGTGGGGAGGGGCTCCTTATTTTCATCTGAAGTAACAGACAGAGAATCAGCACTTTGGAAACAGGGCTGAAACAGAGGGGATTATGGGTAATGCTGCAATGACCTGTTTGGGGTTTGGAGCACTTCAGAGACATGTTCTGTATATATCTGAGACCTGTAACATATGGATGAAAAACAGTATAATAGGGGACCTTTAATATTGGTGTGAGCGGCTGAAGGATGGATGTTTTGTGGCTGAAAACTGGAATTTGAATTCATCAATGAAATGTCAGATGAATTATTAGCTCTTCCACCTTTTCCCACGTTGCCTCCACACAGCCTACAGACTGGAGTCGCTGTACGTGGCCATCATTGCCATGTTGGGCTTCCTGGCTTTCCTTCTGCTGGTGTGTCTGCTGTCCTGCCTGTACAAAGTGAAGAAGAGGGGGCAGAGGGGAGCGGCCCTGGAGAAGATCGCCCAGAAATCAGGGGAGGACGAGGGAGAGGCCTTCAGACAGGTGGGGGGGCACATGCACACATTACATTACATTACATTACATTACATGCCACTTGTTAGACGCTTTTATCCAAAGTGACTAACATACATTCAGTACTGTGGACAATCCCCACAGGAGCAATGTGTCTTGCCCAGAGACACAACGACATGCTGACTGCAGTGGGGTTTGAACTTGCTATCCCCTGATTCGAAGTCCAGCACTATCCACTGAGCCACAGCCGTACATATAATCATAATACATTGGATTTTTAAAGCGCTTTTCCTAATGACATTGACATATATGAGGGTCATGTTGATGATGATTATCCTGCCGTGGTGGATGAACTACAGACATCTTAAATTACTTAAGTCCAGGAAGCACGACCATAACATATCATCTGCTAAAAGTAAAATCCTGCAATCTAATTGTTTGTTAAAGAGGATTTATTTTGCTTTTAAGACTTCTGGCCTTCCTGTAGTGTGTTATATTGGTCTGCAAAGGCTCAAATCCTCAAGTGTCTCTCCCACATGCCTGAAACACCTCCATTGGACTCCTTTGTTTACTTCTATGACATAATGACATCACTAAGTAACACTTGCGAATTCAAATATGGAACATGAGAATTAGCATAACAAGGCCCCTTTAAAGTACCAACAGTATAAATATATGTTCTGCACAACAGACCCTTCTAGAATTGCACCAATCTTTTTGTTTTTTATATAAAATGATTAAACCATTAGTGTGTTCGTCACTTTAATGTTGCAGCTGGTGAAGATAGAGCTTATTTTCTTTTTTAACTATAAATACGTCTTTTGAAATTCACTACACGATCAATAATATTTAGTCTTTCATTTAATTAAACAATAATCCATTATTTGTTGATTTTGTTTTGTATTAAGAATGTAAATCTGAATCTTTAAATACATGTAGTGAAGTAAAAAGTACTTAATGTAGTAAAATGCTAATACTCAAGCACAGTAGCAGTACCTTAGAAATGTACTTTCTTAATCAATCAATCAACAACTTTATTGATCCCGCAAGGGGCAATTAGTTATGAGCAGCTTACGTCATGGACACAGGCAGGAACATACAGGAAGAAAGCACACGGATACACCCGGGAGCCTGGATGTGGATCATTCCAGTTTACACCATAAATAGTTAATAGCATGACAATAATAAATAAATAATCAAGTTAAAAAGCCTATCAAGAATTTAAAAGTTTGAGCGCAGAGGGGATGAATGATTTTGAAAAGCGATTTGTCTTAAGAGCAGGTAGATCGTATCTACGCCCTGATGGCAACAGATCAAATTGATCTGCGAGAACATGACCTGGAGAGGCCAGTATGCTCTCTGCTTTCAATACAGTACTTGACTTTAATGTACTTGGTGTCCACCACCTCTACAACATAAGATAAGATTGTTGTGCCGGAGTTACACAACGACTCTACTCTGATATCATTACATGACTACTCTTGTCCGTGTGCCTTTTCTCAGGTGGTCAAGAACATCACCAAACTCAGCGAAGACTCCAAGCACTCCCAGGCCGACAACACGGAGAAGTCCCAGAGCACTGAGGTGGATATCAAAGTAAGGATATTTAACATTTCTTTCTTAAGTCTTTGAGAGGTTTTAATAATGTCTGAATTGACTAAACTATTTCCTGCGTCCAGACGGCTGCAGTTTATTCAGAGCGCTGCTGCTAGAGTCCCCTCTCACTTCACCAGAGCGGATCGCATCAGTCCAGGTCTCAGATCTTTGCAGTGAAGAATTCATTTTATATCTACTCCTGTTGGTTGAAGCAATGAATGGTTTAGAGCCCAAATAGAGTTTTGGATCTGCTGCTATGTTATGAACCATCCAAAACCTCTCAGGTCTTCTGGGACTGGCCTGCTTACCGCCCTGACTATAATAAAACAGTGGGCAGTATCTGGAGCAAACTCCCAGAAGATCAGAGACGTGCTCCAGATCTCCGTTCTTTTAAAACTCCTTCTAAAGTTTCTGTTTGCCTCTTCCTATAATTACATTTCATTTTGGACTCTTTCTTGCACTGCACTGTAGCTGAGCTGGGACCTGTTTCAATCATTTCTCCTCTTATTAAACCATTTTATTTATGTATCTATTTATATCCCTTTGTGTCTGATTGACCTTGTCCTAACATCTTTGTATGTCTTCTGTGAAGCCCTTTGAAGTGCCTTGTTGTTGAAGGGGAGGCGATCCAAATAAACCTGCCTTACCTTGTTGTCTGTTTTAATCTCAGGGTCTGGAGGTTTCCTCTAAAGAGGTTGGGATCGGTAACCTCGACACCAGTGACTCTGGCGTTGGGTTTAACACCGCCCTCCCTCTGGACACTGACACTGATGCCGCCGATCATAACCTCGACTCTGAAGCCCCACCAAGCCCCCCGCCCGCTGCTGCTGCAGAGTCCAAGCCAAGCACTCCTCCTGCTGTGGAAGTCAAATCAAGTCCAGTAGTTAAAACTAAAGCCCCTCCAACACCTGAGCCTACGAAAACCCCCGAGCCCACGAAAACCCCGGATCCACCAGTTGAGATTAAGCTAGAGGTGCCCAAACCTGCAGATGTTAAGCTCAGCCCAGCTTCAACCCCTGAGCCCAAGTTTAGTCTGAGTCCAGCCGATCCAAAACCTGCACCCACCCCGAGCCCAGAGCCCAAATCACCTGCTCCGAAAGCCCCCTCTCCATTACCTGAAAGTAAAAGTGCTCTGACTCCTACCCCTGACAGTAAAAGTGCCCTGACTCCAACGGCTGAACGTAAAAGTGCCCTGACTCCTACCCCTGACAGTAAAAGTGCCCTGACTCCAACGGCTGAAAGTAAAAGTGCCCTGACTCCTACCCCTGAAAGTAAAAGTGCCCTGACTCCTACCCCTGAAAGTAAAAGTGCCCTGACTCCTACCCCTGAAAGTAAAAGTGCCCTGACTCCTACCTCTGAAAATAAAAGTTCCCTGACTCCTACCCCTGAAAGTAAAAGTGCCCTGACTCCAACGGCTGAAAGTAAAAGTGCCCTGACTCCTACCTCTGAAAATAAAAGTGCCCTGACTCCTACCCCTGAAAGTAAAAGTGCCCTGACTCCTACCTCTGAAAGTAAAAGTGCCCTGACTCCTACCCCTGAAAGGAAAAGTGCCCTGACTCCAACGGCTGAGAGTAAAAGTGCCCTGACTCCTACCCCTGAAAGTAAAAGTGCCCTGACTCCTACCCCTGAAAGTAAAAGTGCCCTGACTCCAACGGCTGAACGTAAAAGTGCCCTGACTCCAACGGCTGAAAGTAAAAGTGCCCTGACTCCAACTCCTGAGCCCTCTAAGCCCACCACACCCGAGCCCATCACCAACGGTACGCCTGAGCCAGACTCCAAACCCAGCCCGGATCACATTGATATCATCGAGGCTCCAAAAGCAGCTCCCCCGAAAACCCCTGAAGTCGAGCCGAAATCTAGTGGCGCTGCAATGGAGGCCAGCAAAGATGGCGCCGCGGCTGAGGATACAACCACCACCACCACCACCTGAGAAGTGCCCCTGCAAAACACCAAGGGAAGCCCCACAGATATTCTCAATCTACCACCACTGACAATCGAACACCCCCCACCAAATAATGAAGAAACCACTGAAACTGGAGCGAAGACTTCGGTCCAACATGTCTAACACCTGAACACAATATTACTTTGATAACGGTATCTAACTCACAAACTAACACATAGCCTGTGAGACTTTTTGATTCATAACAACGTATACATATACAGTAACAGATGTGGCTTGTTGTTAAAATCAGTTTTTTGGTAACTTTATATTAGAACTGTCAGACTGCAAATTAACTCCTTTGCAGAGTTTACAAATAAAACTCCACATAAGGTTTTTCTAACATACTGAGGTAGCCAGAGAGGTTTACAACATTACATTAAAACAAAAATATACTGGAAGTATATTGTCAGACCTAACTGTTTCCAATCTAAAATGCTTGTTCCTCTATCAGCATGTGGATAAAATGCATGAAACTTACAGCCACTCAGATTTTTTTTAGATTGGACGTCATCAAAATAAAAAAATTAAAGCGCTTTGATCACACGCTGTACATACTGTAGCAGAGATAAAGCCTCTGAAACATCTGCAATACATGATCACATATAGGACAACAATTAGTTTTGCGTAACTTCACCACACTAATAATACTAACTTTACTATTTATAGCCTCTGATATTGATATTCAGTCTCCCAATGGATATCTCCGCTGATTAAAATGTGTTTTGCCGACTGATCCCTAAAGTCCGGATCAACCACTTTGCTACCTTTGATCTGGATTTCCCCGCGGCTCGATACAAGTCCCATTATTCCTTCAGTTTAATAGCAAGCTTATAACAGCAGCAACTCGAGCACTTAATAGGAACACCATGTTCCCGCTGTGTTTCCAAGGTAAAACCCTGAATGAAAGCGTCTGGTGAGGTCAAAAAGTTAGCACGTGCTAGCTTGTTCCTTCTTTTTTTTGTATCAACCTTCCCTTCTTCATGTCTACTAATTAAGTCATTCTTCCCTGACCCTTCCCCTTCTTTTTTTTATCCCTTTTCTCCTTTCCGTCGCGGAGCATTACTTACTTAAAGGGACAGATCACCCAAAAACACAGAAGGCTTATTTGCTCTGTTATCTGTGTTGCTGTTCAATAATCTAAATCGTTCTGGTGTGTGGTGCCAAGTGTTGGAGATACCTGCCGTAGAGATGTCTGCCCTTCTCTTAAATATAATGAAACATATAGGCTACTTGGCTTGTGGTGCGCAAGTGTGCCAACAAAATTAAAAACACAACAGCAATGTTTCTTTCGAAGTTTCTTTCTACTAAAGTACACCTGCTACAAAGGGAAGCGTGCATCCACCTCCTTTTGCACGTGAGCGGGTGTAACTTGGCAGTAATACAGTTGTTTCTACATTAAACTGATCGTAACAAGGTGTCTGGATTATCTTGATTATTGTGATATCTGGAAAGAAATATTGCTGATGAGTTTTTTCGCAATCTACATTGATACATGTTACCGGAAGTAAGAGCAGAAAATTATGTTGCGGTGTCTCTTAAAGTACACAGCTTTTGACAGAGATTTGATTAAGACTTATTGGTTCTTTCTAGATATTTCCTCTGAAGTATTTGGTTGTGTTGGCAGTGACTTGCAGTAGTTCCTGTTTCTTCAATAGGTCAGAACACTTCAATGACGCATGTATGGAAGCCACAGCATCATTTGTGTGGCTGTTTAACACAGATCAAATGTAGCTGAACCGAGGGAGGTGTGCAGATACATTTTAGTGTTACAAAATGCATGTCTCTGCCTCATATTTTAACCAACCAATGGAAAGTCCAGGTTCATTGCACGGAAATCTATAAAAACTTCAATTAAGCACAAAATGACAGCCATGAAATTCAGTTAGTGAGATGTGGGAACATTTCTTGGTAGCTTTCCTAAATAATAGATTTTTCTTACAGTTCAATTAATATAATGCGACACTTTAGCATTTTAAAGAACCATATGATGAGGGAGGTTTAGATGTCAGATTTGATACTAAGATCAACAAATATAATAAACAAAAACAATGAAGGGGCCTCGATGTTCATCAGATAGTCAGATGTTTTACACAAACTCTGGATAGGCCTCAAGTCTAGCCTGGATCTGTAAAAGAAACACAAACTTATATTGGCAATACTAACAATTGTCTACACACACACACACACACACACACACACACACACACACACACACACACACACACACACACACACACACACACACACACACACACACACACACACACACATTCCAGCCTTGTAAATATTGCATGTGTACGCCGGTGTAACCCCCTACAGGCTGAATGTTTCTAGTGTATAGAATGGTTGTTGTATTATACTGAATAATAAAGAAGAATTTAACATTTCTCACTCAAATTAAATCCAGAATATAAAATATATACGCTCACAGTACTATAATCTATCTTCACTAATATTCACTAACATCTTGAACTAATTTAAGAACCAAATATTGTAAAAAATCCATTAAAGAGTATATTAGATCTTTTGAGATCTGCTGTTATCGCCAACCTGACCGTACTCGCAGCATCCTTCACAGTATTTACATGTTGTATTCAAATGTTTAACCTCCATCACCTAAAGCTGCAGCATGCCCACGACATGAAAAACAGGCTTTTCTCGTCCTAAAGTGTGTGTGTGTGTGTGTCCAGAGGAGTGACGTTTCAATGTTGCCATCATTGTGTGTTTGGGGTTTCTGTGTTGTTGCCTATGACGCACACGTGTGAATGATTTACGAGTGGTTTATTGTGCGTGCTGAATCTAGCCAGCGTGTACCGAGTGACCCGACTGTACTTTATTTGAGCTTCTCCGTGTGTGTTGTCGAGTGAGGTATTCATGTGCCTGCTTAAAGGGGAAAGGAAACACCAATTACAGTTATAATATTCCGGTAGTTTATTCATTTTACAATGGATATTGATCGTAATATTTATTGTATATGATATTACTCGCCAAAAGAAAATTAATTATCCGCCGGCCGGGTGGGGAATTCCGGGACCAGGCCGCCGCCATTAGGGGAGTCCCAAATGGTGACGTCACTGGCTGTGTTTTCGCTCCACCAGAAGTCAACACAACGTAGCAGATATGGCAGCGATGGAGGAATTTTGCAATGAGATCGACGTTTTGAACGATGAATTTGACTATTCGTCGGGAGATGACATTGATGTGGAAGCATCTACAGTTACCAGGCATCCCATGGCCTATGCTTATGAACCGATTCGGTCGAATAGAGTGGCATACGATCCGGAATAAAAAAATAAAAAAAACACAATGCTAACAGTGAGCCTCTGAATTAGCCCCGAGCGAAAATGCTAACCTATTACTGCACCGAAAATCACTCCTAGCTCCCTTATTACTTATCCTAGCCGCACATCGTTTATGATCGCAAGGAGACACAGAATCTAACGGTGCCCACCTCAACACTGAAAGATACAAACTCGCGAGGTTATCCACAAAAACGTACATCAAAACAAGTGGCGCTAGGTACTAACATACGCCAGGCTAACGGCTTACCTTCCTCATTGTCTGGTCTAAACTGGTCTTCAATGGCATTACAACGATAAAAACGATGATGTAGTTAATCCATAGGTTAATATCCAATGGGGCTGTGTCCCCTTTGAAATGTTCTGATAATCTATAAGCAATACAACTGCAATTCCGTTATCTGCTGTCCGCTCTGTGCGCTCTGGGTCCTGCAATACCATCCATCAATAGCAATACTAGCCTTTTTAGGGCTGTTTTCGACAGATGAGCGTGTGTATGCCAGTTTAATTAGTTGAGCTATAGAACACCCCCAATTCTCTATTGTGCGTCATAATAATAGCTACCATTTAGTTTGGACGCGATTGCGTTAATTAATAAGGTCACACTGTGTCAGTAAATACATGTGTGAGCTAGTAATCTGGTAGTGCTGCAATATTTACCTCTCTCTCGGCAGCTGAAGCAACTCGTTTGGTGGCTCGAACTTCACGTTTGTTGACACTGTCATTGTCTTGCGCGGCCGACGTGCTGGGACGGTCGGTGTTCCCGACTGCATACGTTGAGAAATCGAATATTGTGGGAACAGATCCTGGCTTCAAATCCAATGTTTTGTATTGAACCAGGCATCCAGACTGGACTTTGAGCAGCTTCTCATCCTTTAGTGGCAGCCTATGGAAATGTACTTCTTCCTTCTTTGTATAAAATCCATGTGTGCAGCCTGGGGCAATACAATAAACTCCTGACGACGACCGTTTTCTTGTAATGTAAACTACTGGTGCATTGCACGCCATGTTGTTTGTTATTGAGCTTTGGCCCAGGAAGCCGTACCCAATCAGTGACGTCACTGGAAAAGTCCCGGAGCAATGGAAGCGCCCATGGTCATTAGGCACGTATTTCAAAAAGTAAATTTGCGTATCTCGATCGTTTACATTGGAAATAGACTAGATAAATACATTTCCTAATGGGAATATTGTCGCATGGAAAGCAGTTTGAAAAGTGTTTCCATTTCCCTTTAAATCGTCCCGCAACATGAAGAAACCAAGTGCTGTGTTTAAGTGTGAATGTGTGTAAAGCCACAGAATATTGTAAAAGATATCGTAACTTTGAGATATTTGAGTGAATCTTGTTTTGTTTAGTGCCTCTTGTCATTTGCCGACACTCCTAATGGCACCTTTTTCTTGAAACGTAGGGTATTCACGAAACATGTTCACACGCCCGACTGAACAACACGTGGCTGGCCTGTGATATGCTTTGGAGATATCTATAATGTATACAAACTATGAAAGTGATTTTCCAGATTAATATAAGTAGCATAATGAGTGCTGGTGGCGCTCTGTAAGTGAGTGGTGTTTCAAATGGCATTATTCAAGTCTGTGGCACGGCAAGGAGTTAGTGAGTGATCACTGAAGGCTTTGTGTGGGTAACCAACAGGGTTTGGTTGTGGTGAGCGTTTGACGAGAGACTGACGTAAAAGCATTCCCATGCACCACCGCTACTGTACAGTATTATTGTCAGTGATTGTAATACCAAGCCACTCCAGTCAGAGTGAGTAGCGTTGTGAGAGAGGCGGGACGGACAAGCCTTTTATGGCGCGTTTCCACTGCAGCGGGTAGCTCGCTTTAAGCGTGCCGAGCCGTTTACCAGCATCTCAAAGAAGGCTCAGTCTGGTGGGTTATTGGAGATTCTGGTGTTTTACCCGCTAATAACTAATAGATCACTACTAGTTTTACTACCACTTCTTGCACTATGTGAGTCATCTCTGCCCTGACCTTCTCTGTTTACTTCTGCTGTTCTGGCCTTGGTGTGTGCGTATGTGTGTGTGTGAGAATGTGTGTGTGGTGTGACATCTCTCTGTACTCCCTTTTTGCACAACACTTCACACACAGATGTTTTGTAAAGAAAATATTTGTTGTTTCTTTATTTCATGTCTAAAGGAATACTAAGAATAAACAAGCGATTATGACATTTCCGCCGTCCTCTTGTCTTTGTTTTCCTATTCTCAAACTGTTTTCTCTCCCTGTCAGTGAGTCGTCTCACTCAATGTCAGTCATCAGAGTGTCACGCGCCACTTTCTCACCCTTCAGGCCCCACGTGCCGCTAATACCAGCTTCTATACCCTCGCCGGACACATCATAGCTGAGCAGCCACAACAGAGATATTTATAGCCCAACGGAGGTGACATCATAATGTTCACACTTGCTATGGACCCCAGAGAGCCAGCAGCAGATAGCAACCTTCATTTGAAGCAAATATGTGTTTGACTTTTTAAGTAACTGTAAAAGATCATTTAAAACAGAAAACATACTTGTATACTGTAGGCATGTTTTATGTTTGTACTGAACAATCATTTAACAGTTTTTAAGCAAGTGGTATTCACAGTATACAATTAGATAACTAACGATTGCTTTCTTTGTAAATGAATATGTCTGTTATTTTCTCAATCAATGTATCATATTGTCAGAATAATGTCAAAAAAAAGTGACAACAAAATTGAGGTGAAGTCATCTTTTTCTCAATCAATGAATCCTTCTGTTTTTAAAGTGACAGGAAATTGAAAAACGTCCAAAGAAAATTGAAATGCTGTTATTTCACACGAGATGAAAATGATTTTATACTAAGCATACTTAATTAATAGTTGCCACTTAATTATCTTGTCTCTTAAGCCCTGCCCAAAAAATGATATATACTGTAGTTTTATTAACATTAAATGAACAATTTGTGTTGTAAACCTCTGCATCAAATGGAAGGGTTAAAAATCGTAAGGGCCGCCACGTTCCTCCCTTCGTCTGCGTCACACGGGTTAAAGAAGGGGAACAGAGCCACGTCGACATACTCCATGGAGAAGGTGTAAATAGGCGACATGGTGACAGCGTTATAAAAAGACACCTCCTCCTTCTCACAGTCTAAGAACAACCCGATGCGGACGAGGCGGCTGGACACGTTGACCTTCGTGGGCTCGGGGTCGGTGCACGCCACCACAGACCCGCCCTTCATGGCCATAGTCCAGATGCCGCTGGAGGTTCCTGTCGCGTCCATCTCCCCTCGTGGGACGTCGGCTCGCGCCACGCCCAACCTCCACGCTGTCTTACGTCCCACCTCCACCTCCCAGTAGTGCCGTCCAGTGGTGAAGCTCTGGTTGCCGAACACAGAGTAGTAATAGTGGAACCGCTGAGGGTTGGGCTGGCAATCCTTCGTGTCTTTATCCTCCTCAAACCACACTGAGGTGCAAGACTTGGACAGGGATAGGTTAGGATGGGCCGTCTCAGGGTCAAAGGTCATTGATGTTATACCTGTAGGCAAATAGAGATAAAGTAAGTGTGTATGTGGTCAATCAAATGACAAACTGTAATGGCAACACAGCGAGGAGAGTAGGGAACAAGGGAGGAGGGGACCAATCTGACAACTTGTCGATGAGAACTTTAAGAAAACCTGTTATTCTCATTTTAAGGTTCATATTAAATATTTAGTGCCTTTACTCTTTTCACCCTCTGTCTGAAACCAGAGCCCAGTCTGCTCTGATTGGTTAGCTGGCCGGCTCTGTTGTGATTGGTCAACCGCTTAGAGATGTCCCGCCCCTTAGCCTATCACGTGCAATGTGTTTGGGCACAGGCCGATAGAAGCGCGAGTGTTACATAGTGATGTCTTTCAGTGTATGTTTCAAAAGTAAATAAAGGAATCCAATGGAGGCGTTTGGGATTTTAGCCTTTGCAGACCATTTACATGCACAAAAACACGATGGTGTGGAGAGATATGTATCAAGTTTAAGGTTTGAATTTGTTTGCACACATGGAAATGGGAGATAGAACAATTTCCCCACGGGGATTAATAAAGTATATCAAAATCAAAAAAAAAAATCAAAAAACATACTTGGGTAGAGCCAGCTTTTCATGTGCTTCCATATCCGGTACTGAATGGGACCCACGAACTGCCCGGAGCGCACCTCAGTGTCCACCTCTGCTGGAGGTTTGAAGCTGACCTGAGACCTGTTCGGACAAAGCAGGAAGGGGGAGGACTGAATGATGAAAGGTGGAACATGGATCGGGTAAGCACACCACAGTTTGAGGGGTATGGAGAGGAAATGCCCAGCATGCTCACACAGAAGATTAATGAGAGAAAGGGTAAATGTGGGAGGCGAAAACAGTTCGGTTGAGGACCTGCCTTTTTATGAGATCTTGAATTTCCTGCAATGAGACAAAACTAGAGTTAGTGGAAATAATCACATCGTCTATTATGTCATGTTATTATCTTTTTTAATCCATATACACAACAACTATTGCAGTTGTCTTTAATTGTTTAGGGGCAGGTTTTCTGAGAGCGATTTTTTCTTGTTCACCCCTTCAGACAAATGTGTAATTTCTTACATTGGACTTTACAAATAAAATGTGATTGATTGATTCAGTTTGAACTAAAAATACAAGCTTTGACCTCAGCCAGATTGCTGCCTGTTCCTATTTGCTGACTCCCTTTCACTTTTAAATGAGGAATTGATTGTGGAAGTCAACCGTTTAGCCAATCGATGTAATTGCTCAAAGGAGTGCAGAGGAAGAGGGGCAGAGCAGCTAACAGGGTTGCTCTGCAGCTCGTCATGTTAACCTGCACGGTCACATCGTTTCCCAGCAGCTCCAAGAGAAGCAGCAATTATAGACACTTATTTCGACAAGTCACGAGTGGTAAGTTTGTCGCGGGCCAAGGGGAATGCTTGCAGTGACCCTTTGTGACCCCGTGTGTGGCCCTGCGGCTGGGGAAGGGAGTCCAAACTATTTTACACCTCTATCGTACATTAGCTCACCCTCTGTCGAAATGGTTACAGAATATTCAAGCTAATAATAAGCCACGTCTCTGCATGCTAATGTCTTCTCTTCCTCACTCTGAGCAGTTTGGGATGGTCCTCCTCGGTCAGTTTTTTGTTGAGGACATATATCGCTGTCTCCAGGTCTGTCGCTTGCGCTGATATTTTCTTCTCCCTCTCTTTCAGCTGCTTCACTTGTTTCTGTCTCTCTCTCTGAAGTCGCTCCAGATCCTTACATTCCTCCTCGTCCAGGAAGCGATGGAGGTTCTCAAACTCGGATCTGACTTCTCGTTTGAGGACATCAAAACTGTTCTGAAAGAGGAGTTTAGAGATGATTAATGTGAGGATATGGATCATCTTTTCTGTTTTTGAACTGTAAAGAATATACAGTATGTGCGGAGTAGGATTAGGAACACATGTTAACATTGTTTTGAGAGCTGATCAAAAGTTATATGTTGTTTTTAAGTTCGGTGATCAAAGTCAGATTTCTGAAAAAAATCGGATCTATTTTTTCTCAGAAGTCAGAAGAAAATGTCACTTTTTGTCAGATCTCAAAAATGTTTTCACATGTGGCCCTAACTGTAGTTTTAGTCAAACTTCTTTAACTGCGTCTAAAGAGAGTATTTTAGTAAAAGATGAGGATTAATAATGCACAACAATACCTCTACTCCCAAAGACTCTATGAATGTCTTCGTCTCTGCTTCCCTGCATTCGTCTACCTCGTGCTTGATTCTTTTAATAGCCTGGATAAGCTTTTCCTGCAACACACACATACACACATGCACACACACACAAAAGTGGAGAACAAGTACACATGAAACAGAAACATTACTAATTGAATATCCTGCACACAAATACGATGTTTGAAAATGAATACAGTCACATTATGTTGGACACTGTTTCCATGTCAGCTATAACTGAAAACCATGAAACATCGGCGCTTACCTTTTGATCACTGAGAAGACTTTTACTGCAGTTGTTGTTGTTGGTGCCTTTGTAGTGATTTTGGTTCATTCCAGTAACTGCAAATTGGACAAAATAGAAATGTATTGAGCAAAGTGCAATATTAGAGGTGGACTGAGTGAGAGGGAGAGACACATTGGAGGACAACACAATACAGAGAGGGAGAGGGAGTAAAAGAAAGAGGGGGGGAACACACACACACACACACACACACACACACACACCCACACCACACACACACGCGCGCACACACACACAGAGACATGCTAGAACAACAGTAATGTAACCGAGCAACAAGAGAGAGGACATACATCTTAAAGAAAATGAACAGGAGAAAATGTATTGACAAGCACAGATCAGGGTCCGCAGCCTGACTTGAGAATATATGAATCCATTAAGAGTAGAGAGCGAAGGGGTGTGTGCGGAGAGGGGGGGGGGGGGCAGAGGACTTTAGCTGACAGGAGGTTAGCTGTTTTAGCCGACAGCAGCGATTTATGGCTGGAGACACAGGAGGGTCTATTCTATTTCTGTCCGCCAGCGTCTTTGGAATCAAAGCAGATTCTGTCGGTGTTGAGGGGCAGATATTGTGCTTCACATCGACAGGTTTCTTTCTTTCTTTTAGCCTGGGAAGGTAGACAGTACGTGTTTATTTTTGCAAGTAGGCTCTACTAATGTCTGGAAGAGGATGCCGAAACTGAGACATCACAGCTCCTGCTTGAGTTGCAGTAAAGGATGCTCAGTTATCCCTGCTGGGGTTCATATTGTCTGGGAGGTTCATACAGTCAGCATTTCTGCTCTGTTCCCCTGCAGGAGGAAATATCTGCCTCCCAGCCAAAAGCCTATCCTGTTTTTATCTGTCCATTTACCTCAACTCCTTATATATGTTCCTCTGCCTGACTCCCCCATCAACCTTGACACACACGGAGTCTGTGTGTGTGTGCGTGCCTGTCTGTCTGTGCGTGCGTGTCTGTGTGTGTGTGCATGCCTGTGTGTGTGCATGTGTGTGTGCGTGTGTCTCTGTGTGTGCACGTGTGTCTGTGTGTGTGTGTGTGTGTGTGTGTGTGTGTGTGTGTGTGTGTGTGTGTGTGTGTGTGTGTGTGTGTGTGTGTGTGTGTGTGTGTGTGTGTGTGTGTGTGTGTGTGTGTGTGTTTGCACTGAAGCAGAATTGCTCATCTCTGCAAATGTTCATAATCTATAATTCATGGCGCCTGGTCCTGGCACTGCTCTGATCTGCAGACTCAGAGCTCGACAGTATGCGGCAGGGGAGAGGACACTGACCGGAGGATTCAATCAAACCAGGGGGTTAGAAACTACTCACATGTTGTTTTACTTAATCAATAGTAGTATTACTAATTTGTAAAAAATACAAGTTAAAGTCCTGCATTTCAAAATCGTACTTATTTGAGCAAGTAAATATACAAAAGTATTGGCATCAAATTATACTCAAAATATCAATCGTAAAATTACTCAGTGCATGATATTGACCATTTGAGAATCACAATCATACAATGTATTGGGATCATTTGTATTAATGTGGACCGGAGGGAGAGGGTGACGAGCATAAGTTTCACTTTCCTTTTTTATTTCTATTCCAACTTTGGTCATGAAGAATATGTTTCTCTGTTGTCCCCGTTCATAAAGCAAAGCAGCAGCATCAGAGCACGGTGCAGAGTCTCTAGATGAGTTTACAGTAGGCCCTCGTTCTTATTAAACATCCATGTTGTAGTCCGCTATAGAAAACTGTAGTTTCCATAGTTCCCCCACAGCAGCAGACGCACATATCAAATTAAAGTAGCTTAACGTGAAAATACTTGAGTAAATTACAATAACCTTGACATTGTTCTCAAGCACAGTAGCCTACTAAGGCCCACTGCTAGAAGTCATGAAGGCATGTGAAGCTACTCCTGACTGAGCATCAAAGCAGCTGTAAATGCACATTTTAATTTAAAGGTAGGTAAGAATCATAGACTGTATATATAAATAGTTTTATTACATAATTGTATGTATCCACTTAAAGGTGGGGTAGGTAAGTTTCAGAAACCGGCTCGAGATACACTTTTTGTTATATTCCATGGAATGCTCTTAACATCCCGATAGCAATGAATATCTGAAGTGCTTTGACAAAAAATCCATAAAAAAATGTCATCTGTAGAAGCCGTAATACTGGCCTACCTGCCTGTCAGCCTCCCATCGGGGCACAAACTTATCTCGTGCCCTCATTGGTCATGTGCGCGTTCGTGTGTGTTGGAGGAGGGGCTCTATAAGGAAGTGGCAGATTTTCTCCGGTTGTGTATTTTCAAATTCTAGCGATCTCGAGCCGGTTTCTCAAATGTACCTACCCCAGATCTGCCCCAATCCTTCAGACTTCCTCACAGAGCCCCTCCTCCAACACACACGAACGCGCACATGACCAATGAGGGCACGAGATAAGTTTGTGCCCCGATGGAAGGCTGACAGGCAGGTAGGCCATCCAGTTACTTTAGCCGGGCCGGCTCAGATGATTGGTCGTGCTTTTTACAGCGCCACGGCTTCCACAGATGAAATATTTGTATATATTTATTGTCAAATCGGGATGTTAAGAGCATTCCATGGAATATAACAAAAAGTGTATGTAAAAAGTGAATTACCTACCCCACCTTTAATTAATCTTTTTTAGTTCATGTTTAATTAGGAGATCTTTAATCAAAAGCAAATTAGGATTCAATATAATCCTAACATCTACTCACATGTCAATTTTTTTAATGTCATGCAGAAATAAACATGTACGCATTATTTCTACATAAAGGCATATATTCATTTTCGGGATCATAAACTGTCATACAAAGACACACCATATCACGAAAATGGCATTACAGGTATTTTATTTTTGTTTTATGACATTTTTCTATTTGTTTTCATCTATATACATCAGATTTGAAAAATAAAAACAGGTAATGTTTGATTTTGGTACAGTCACGTTCAGCCCTTTAACAACTCTGTTATAGAAGCTTAATAAGATACAAGCCCAGAGACAGTGAAGTCAACTCCATTCCCAGCCCTGTGTGGTGCAGGCGGGAGAGGTGCCACTAGATATTAGAGGTAAAGTGGTTAATGAGCAACTCCTGGGCTAACCTAACAGGACAGGAAGAACAACACCTCTCTGAAGTGCTGCTGCAGGAGGAACAAGGTTGGTGGTTAAGGTTGGTAAAAGAGGCAAATTACATATATTCTCTATCACTTTGGGTCATTTTGAAACAATCTTAACGTTCGATAAATCAAAACTATATTGCATATCTGCAAAAGGTTACTCTTACTGTTTTTGCTATTGTGTGATGTTATTAAAGGACTGATTTTGTTTGAGGAATGCATTGATAAAGTGTTGGTGTAGGTCTGTAAACTGATTTGGATGGGGTCAATTGATTGATTGTATATGTTGTGACTCAACCTGTCCAAACATTTTTAGATTTTGCATAATTCTGCTTTATTGCAATTTTATTTTCCTTTTTTGTAATATTATTTTTATTTCACCGTCACCAGATCCTTATTCAAAAGGTCTCAGAAACTCTAGAATTAGGGATTTTAATATTAAAAGTATCATCATTTGATTTGATCAGACAAACCATTGAAAACTGATTCATGGTTATACTTTACGAGAGGCAGCAGGTGGCGGTAATGCTCCGGACCGATGGTTGCACACCGCCATTGAAGGCGTAGAAGAATATAAAAACGACGTCACAACGTAAACAAAAGCATGTCGCACAGACAGAATCAAGCTAGAGGTACCAATGGGTCTCAATAATAATAAAAATGTGCTTTGAAATGAATAGAAAGCTTCTTTGCACACTTGAAATTAATATTGGTGTATATTTTCAGCAGCTTCTGAGAACAGCAGCTCCGTTAGTTAGCGAGCTAGCTAGGTGAGCTAACGTTTAGCTTAGCATGCATACAGTAGCTTCTTATGTGGTTTGTAATGCAGTACGAGTTACTACAATTACCTCCAGTTTATATATATTACTGTTAGCAGGTGGTGTAGTCATTAATCCATTATTTGCATCCTTTATTTTAGAAATGAACGGTCAAACGGACGTCGAAGTTGACTACAAGCGGAAATACAAAAATCTCAAGCGAAAATTAAAATTCCTTGTTTATGTAAGTACAGATAAACTATATGTGTTCAGTCAGTCTTTATCAATCACGTTTAGTACTTTATTAACACATATGTGTCATTTTCTGCATTGATTTCGTGTTTGTATTCCCTTTCTTCAGGAACAGGAATGTTTTCAGGAGGAGTTGAGGAGATCACAGAGGAAACTTCTCAAAGTGTCCAGGGACAAAAGGTGAGGGCACATTTTTGCCATATTTATATTAATTAGACATTTTGTATGTGTACACATTTGTGTTCCAATGTTACTTTCCACCTTTTCGGTGTGTTAAAACATAACAAAATAAAGCAACCCTTTCCTCTAACCCTCACTCAGGACTCTTAGCCCAGATAAAATAACCCCCAAAAAAGAAACTCACACAAAATAATTTATTTAAGGACAATGAGAATCATTTTAAAGGTACTTACTTCAGGGAACAGATGCTTAGGGAATCAAGTATGGTCCAGAAAATATTCAACAATTAGATAATAGGCTGGAAATTGTTTCGGAATTTTTCACCTTTTCTGATTGAAGAAAAATACATTGAATGATTTAGCAAGGATGTAGAAGGGGTTATAGCGTTTATAATGTGACATGATATGTCAACAGCTTGCTATGGCAAACCTAAAGGCAACAACATCAGAATCTGTAAGATGGCAGGGTTCCAGTGTAACATTAAGGGCTTTCTTTTATGTACTTAAGAAACAAAAATGGCTTATTCTAGACAAGAAAAAAACTTGAACGTGATCAAAAAGTGAAGGTGAGATCACATTGTGTGTACTTCAAAATGTGTTTACGTTAAACAATGTCCTTCACTTGTTTTCTAGCTTCCTCCTGGACAGACTGCTACAGTACGAGAGGGTAGATGAAGACTCCTCAGGTAAACCAAACGTTCTTAACAGTATCGAGTGTTTATGACTACGTAAATGTAGGAGTTGTAAACAGTAGGTGGATTTATGTTTTCGTGTCTTCTGTTCCAGATTCAGATGCAACAGTTTCTTCAGAAAATCAGTGAAGGAGAAGGCCCCAGGGAGAGGGAAAGAGAACGAGATGTAACAAAGAAGTGAGCCAAACATTTATACTCACTGACTTGGTGTTGCCTATTGAACCGAATGGACCACTGTGAGAAAACATGTTGCACTGTGAATGCCCTTTCTGCCACACCGAGTTTCTCTTAATCTCTCATGTACTCTTTTCAGGAGAAGAAGTAAATGGTAAATGTACTGTACTTATATAGCGCTTTATCCAGTCTTTACGACCCCTCAAAGCGCTTTACATACTACATGTCATTCACCCATTCACACCCATCCATACAGAGCAGTGTACCTTACTCTAGGAACTAACATTCACACACCGTTGGCCATGCCATCGGGAGCAACTCAGGGTTCAGTATCTTGCCCAAGGATACATCGACATGTTGACTGCACGGGCTGGGATCGAACCCACAACCTTCTGGTTGAAAGGCGACCGCACTCCCTCGCAGCCACAGTCGCCCACTGTGAATGCCCTTTCTGCCACACTGAGTTTCTCTTAATCTCTCATGTACTCTTTTCAGGCGAAGAAGTAGTCCTGGAGCGTGTCTCCCATCGTCCTCCTCCCCTCATCTCTCCCTGCTCTCCCGTTCTGGTGTGAACCCCCTGCAGTCCTCAGGCTCTGGACCTTACCTCAACACCGTGAGTTTCCATCTCCCTTTCTCATATCTTAGTGCGGCCAGCAAGATGAACATTGCTGCCACTGCCCTGTCCTCATCAGCAAACATCTGTGTTTTAATTTGGCATTGTTTATATTATTTTATCATACGTTTTTATATCTTCATTTGGTGCTATTCGATGTCTATTATGGCTCCACTGTCGTTGCATTGTTCATTTTTCTTTGTATTTTTTTGTGTGTCTGTCTTGTAATGTTGCCATGCATGTGTGTTTGTGTGTTCATTTGATGTGTGGGGCCCTGCGTGTGTCGGGCAGATGCCCTTCCCACCGGAGTATTTGGCTCCTCCAGCTGAACGAGTGAAGAAAGAGAGAAAAACAAAGACGCCTAGAAACAAGAAAGAGACACCGGGGAAGGTGAGAGAGGAAGAGAAACAAAAAGATATTCATAGCTTACAAAATACATATTCACTGCTTTCCTCTTACATATATTAATGTGCCATTTATGCTAATTAGCACCCAAGTCAATTCCAGTCGGTGGTATTTAGGTCACAGAATATATGCATAGCAACAAGGAAATAATATTCGTTTACTTTTATGTTCTCCTTAGAGAATCCAAGATGTATGTATTTAGTGTGGTCCACATGAGCACTAGCTATTGTTCCTGATGTCACATAAACAGTCAAACAAACATTTACACACGATAGTCACATTAACACAACAAACAAAACATCTCATCCCAAGTATGGAAGTGCAACCGTCCCCTTAGCAACCATCTTACAGAGGCCCGATATTGTTTTTTTGGTTTTTCCATTTCTTGTAGTGTGTCATATAGGTTGTTGTGCATGTAGATGGTCTGCAAATGAGCATAATATGTCCTCTTGAAGCCAAAGACAAATCTAAATGAAATAGCTTGAACACAGACGCAGTTCAAATATGATTTCTGAAATGAAGGTAAAACAAAGGTTGTAGCCAATCTTTAGTATTTTCTTGAACAATATGCACCGGCAATGAATTGGTTGAGTTGACCTTCTTGCACAATATTGCAGACAGGTTTTGATATAGTAACTCAACTTCAATATGTATTTTAAATAATGACATTCCAGGACCCTGATTTGTTGATTACTGATTTATGATCTTTGCTGATGTGCATCTGTAATGCCGTTATCCATCCAGTTATACCCCTCATTCCTTCATCTTATCTCCATCCCTTTGTCCTTCCTCACATTTTCACTCTTACTTTTTGCATTCCTCTCAGGTTGTTGCCCCCATGGCAGCTAATTACCCATCAGCCCCTGCGGCCCCCCCGGCAGCCAGCAGCCCGTTCAGCTGGGTTCCCCGACAGATGCTGAGCGGGGACGCAGCGGAGGAGGAGGGGGAGAGCGACGGAGACAGTGACAGAGGAGATGAAGACAGAGGGGAGGGAGACGAGGCTGAACTGGTCATTGACCTCCCTAACGAGTGAGCCGCAGTGTGTGGTTACATGTATTTATAAGCAAGGGATGCAGGGTTTGTACATCTGTGTGTGTGAGAGTGAAAGACAGAATGTGACTGAATGTATTTCCTGTTTCCACTTGTGGACTTTTTCCTAATTGCAGTATCACTATCAAAGAACTCTCCCAGATAGATGTGGGTTTTACATGTGGAGAATTACATTTGTGACTAAACACCAGTTTGACAAGTGTGTAGGAGAAATCCACAGCCAGTGAGATGAATGGATCGTTTTTCCTGTTACATGTCCAAGCTGCTGATTATTTGTCTAAACAGTTTATCAATCTACAAAGTGTGACTAAGACTCGGTGTGTCCTGCATATAGAGAGCTTTTGTTTATTTGTTTTTGCATTATCTAAACACCATCTTGGTATTGCATACATGCTGCACTCCATTAAAGCTAGTGTAATTTAGATCTTTTCCGACGATACGTCTTTTTTACTCGTTACCGGAGGTTCTGTCGTTTCTACAATGTTCAATTTCTTTTACACAATGTGTCATAAGTCAAAGCTACACCCTGTCAGATCCAATGTGTTTTGCACCTTTTCAGATGTGTGTGTAAAATGTCAAACTAAAAGATTTTGTTTTAAATTGAAATTGTGTGTCACGTTTCATTCACAGATTCTACGGACACAATGCTACACAAACTAGTTTACATAAAACGATGTGTTGGAGCTATATATATCTCTTTATATTATTTAATAGTTTAACATTTCTTTTCTTGCTGTTTAGGCCTATAGTATTTATTATTATCATTTATTTATATGTATTCTTAGTTAGCGTCATAAGTTAAAGTAGTTTCTATGCTTTTATTTTGAAGGCATGTTTTGGGCACTGGGTGATTAGAGCACCTGGTGTAATTATATATATTGGAGACAGGCGGAGGTGGGAGCAGAGCACTAGTAGGCAAACGGTTTTTTACCAGGGTGTTTCAAGCCACAGGAACGGCTTAAGGAAAAGAGGTATAGGAAACCTGTTCATTGTGCTATTATCGGAATAAAATGCACAACGGAGAATCTTGTCTGGACCTGGATCATTGCCCTGCGTAAGATCCGCTAACTAGTGCCTCAGCGGCTGTTAAGTTAACTATCTGTTTTAGTTCTATATGATTTTGGCCGCTACACGATGTATTAAGGTTGTATGTTTGTTGTCTTAAACTAAGTGTGTAATGTGCCCCACCCAAAGCATCACACCCTACAAATCTTAGTCACTCATCGAGGTGTGCTACAGTCTGTGTGAACACTCATTGTACCCAGCACATGTGTACTTAGCACATTCACTACATACAAGCTGTGTTTAAGAACATCTTATTGAAACCTGGTTCATGCTAGTTATGCACATGTTCCTTTCTTTACTTGATTGCAAAGAGTCCTTATTCCACTCTTGATAGAAGCCCAGGGGGACATTTGGCGGATGTTTGCCACAACTCTTTAGCAACTTAAGGGCAGAATAGCTGGACTCACTCCACCTCTCCTTCATGCCAAAAAAGAAAGCTGGACATGTTTGTGTTCACTCTTACTCGTGCACATGATAATTAGATAGCATGCAGATTGCTGTTTATGCAACTTCGCTATTTTATAAAAACGTGTCGCAAGGATAGAAAACCTGAAACCTTTAATAGAGAACCAGCTGTAATATGTAAGAGGGAGTGTGTTTATCCAGGAAGAGCTCAATAATAGCTGCACTCTGTGATACAATGACCCGTGACGTTGACACTGTCAGGATTAAGTTTTAATGAGGATGACATTGTTACATTTAGCTCAGTCAGTGACACTTTAGCTGCTGCTATAAGTGAGAACTCCTGCCTGATAAGGACCTATCTTATCAAAGCAGCTGTACCTGTTCAGCCCTTCTCGGGAATGTGATTTACACAGAATAATGCACAATGAGAGTGTGTCATTCCAGGCACTCACCTCTACAACGACCATTGTTTTGGAATGTGGACTTACAGGTTTTGGGCAGCTTTTGGTGGGTGTGTGCGGTGCTTGTATACTTTACAGCAGTGGGAGTTAAAGGTGTAACCATGGAGCGCTTAAGAGGGAGGGGTGAAGTGGAGGTACTGCCAGAGGGAGAGTGGAAGAGGGAGGAACTGACAGAGGGGGCGAGGTTGTCAGTGAACAGGGAAATGAAGGAGTAAGCAGGATTGTGCCTGCAATACAGATCCCCTCTGCTGACTTTCAAAGAACACAGCCATGGGTGGACACACACTGCAGCAGAGAACCAGGAGCCAGTGAGGAAACAACAACCTTATCTTTCCCATCTATAAACGGAAACCACTGGATAATTTAAAAGCCTGCTCTGTGTGTGTGTGTGTGTGAGGCAGAGGGGGGATTTGCTGAGCTCACCACCACCATGCTGCGCCCTGCTGCTGTCAGTGCAGCTGTGAGTGTGTGTTTGCTGCTGGGCCTGTCTCTGGCAGATGAGGACTCCTCGGAGCCGAGTCTCTGCAGCGGCTGCTTCCACAGACGGACGCCTCCTCAGGGGGGGTCCTCGGGGCTGCGCTCGCTCTGCCACAGCCTCCCCGGGGGACAGGCGTTCGCCTCGCTGTCCAAACCGTCCTGTGACACAGCTGTCTGCACGGCCTTCACTCTCAGCATCGCAGGGACGGAGGAGGGGGGAGGGCATGTTGATGTGGTAAGGAACATCTATCATGTTGTTTCCAGTAGCACTACCTGCTTTTGAATGATGGGTTTTTAAAAAATAACTGTATAAATCACAGGTGGGGATTCCAGGATGCAGTTTTGTGTACTTGTACTTTGATTCTATGCTCCTTTATACTTCGACTCACCTTCAGAGAAACATGATATGTGTTTACTCAACTGTATATTTGACAGATATAGTTTCTATTCAGATTAAGATTTTATATATGATAAGATAATACAATAAAAACATTGTTGAAAATGAATCTATTTGTTCCTAAACTCTTTGTGTTTATTTAAAAGAACTCCTAAGCTTTTGAAATGATTAATCAAACATGTAATACAATAAATCATATTTGAAAGTACTAGCTGAAGTATATGTAAGTTAAATGGGGCCTATTTGTCTCTTTCCCCCCCCCCCCCCTTCATGAAATGTCTCTATTGGACTCCTTTGTGTACTCGCGTAACATAGTGACATCACTATGTAACACTTGAGCTTCTATTGGCTACAACACATTGTACGTGATAGGCTATGGGGTGGGACATTTCTAAGCGGTTGACCAATAACAACAGAGCCGGCCAACTAACCAATCAGAGCAGACTGGGCTCTGGTTTCAGACAGAGGGTGAAAGAGGCAGTATGAGAACAATAAAGAGCTTTTTGAACATTAAAGCATGGAGACATGTCCCAGTAGAGCAGGGGTGTCAAACTCAAACACACAGTGGGCCAAAATAAAAAAAATGGGTACTAGTGGAGGGCCGGACTGGTTCAATGTTTATTGCAAAACGTATTGAAATGAACTCATTGCACATATTAAACCTGGAACTAACAAAGCTTAAATGATTGTCTATAAAAACAACATTAAATAATCAGTTGCATTCATTTCTTATGGCTCTATCTGCAGAGTCATTTCTTATGGCTCTATCTGCAGAGTCATTTCTTATGGCTCGATCTGCAGAGTCATTTCTTATGAGCACATGTTTCCACAGGCCAACAACAGCTTCAACAAAACAATTTCCCTCAAAGAACAAACCAAACATGCCCTGTTGTCGTGAGAGAAAGTGCAGAAGGAAGCATCCATTGAACTCAGTGTGCTGCTCTGTGATGCTAGTTCAAGCTGATACTTGGCATCTCATCTCGGGAGCAAGGTCATCAATGTTTGGGCTCAGGCTCTGAGCGGAGGAGACCCTCAGGATGGAGTGAAGGTGTGCGTGCAATATACCGGCGAGCCAGATCTAATAGCAATTCGAAATTATCCTGCGGGCCGAAATTAAATGCACCACGGGCCGGATTTGGCCCCCGGGCCTTGAGTTTGACACATGTGCCGTAGAGGAACAAAATACTACCTGAAATTAGCATAATAAACCCCGCTTTATACAGGGTTATATGTACACTTTCATATATGTTACACTCATACTGTGGCTCTTCTTGTTTCTGGCAGACAGAGGAAGACAACAAAGTAGCGGTACCAGCCCTTCTCCGAGGAGGGGATACATCTCCCCCTGTCTCACCCACAGACTCCCCCCTTCAGCTCTGGGACGCCACAGTCACAACACTGGTCCGGTCCACCATCTCTCCCAAATGCATCTCTTTAGGCGGAGATCTCTACATCCTGACGGGGGTGGGGGGTCTCGGGGCGGCTGAGGATGGAGACGAGGAGTGTCAGACGAAGCCTCTGTGGTCTGCAGTGTGCTGCGCCGTCCCGGAGGGGAAGAGGGGCTTCAGTCTGGGGTTGATCACAGAGACGGGGGAAGGGGAGAGGCACATGAGCGTTAAGGAGCTGGAGGAGATGCTAGGAGTGGCAGAGCTGTTCGCAGAGGGATGTGGAGGAGCAGCTGGGGAGATTGTTGACATCAAAGAGGGTCTTCACAGTGAGGGGCTCCCTGGAATCCTAGAAATATTGGATGCAAATCTTACTGATGAAAACAAAGGAGATGCAGAATCAAACCCTGCAGGTGGAGGCGCTGATGGAGAGGAGGTCAGTTCAGGTTCAGAGAAAGGAGAAGAGGCTGGTTCAGAAGGTGTTGAAGAGCAGAGCGATGTGACTCAGTCTCCCGAGTCCTCAGCCGACGATGGGGCTGTGGAGGAACAAGAAACAGACACTAACTCCAGCTCCATGTTGGTCTACGTCCTCTCCACCACCTTGTCCATCCTCAGAGCTCCGCTGCGACCGGTCTTCTCCAGAGTCACAGATCTCCCCGGACAGGTGATATAAGTGACTGAAGCAGTGTTTTATGTGATGTGGATTAAAGGGACACTCCTGCCTCGCTGCCACAAGGCTCACAAGAGAATGGCCTGAAGCTAATTGTAATGGCATGAAGTGATCCAATGTCCTATTCTGCTCGGCTTACACAGTGGAGTGGAGAGAGCGATCTCACGCAGGGCCTTTTCCAGTCATTGGGTGCAGTTTAGTTGAATGTATATTGAAGCAGTTTAACAATTCTACATCTGGTAAGAACGGCCTTACCGGTCACCCATGACCCTATTTATAAAATCAAATCAAGTTTTATTTATATAGCACATTTATAAACGATTTTTGGTGGAGCCAAAGTGCTGTACATATAATAAAAATAGCCTACAGTAGAGACACTTTACAGCAAATACAACAGCACACATTGTTCAGAATATCAGTGAGAGAAACGACACCCTCTGTCCTCAGACCCTCTGTCCTTAGACCCTCTGTCCTTAGACCCTCTGTCCTCAGACCCTCTGTCCTTAGACCCTCACATCGTACAAGGAAACACTTCCAGAGAAAACCCACACATGTATACACTCTGTGCAGCTAAATACTATTGCATGACACATCGAAACAAAATAATATAACATGCCAGCAATAAACGGAAAAAGCTCCTTCACAAATCATTCTACTCTTCCTGTAATGCAGAGGACTCAAAGGCTTTATTTGTCATATGCACAACATCTACGGTGTAGTTTAGGAAATGAAAATCTTAAGAGCCAGGCTCCTCCAAAAATGCAACACAAGAAGTAAAAGACAAAAGAGCCAGCCACAACCCAGTTTCTAACGCAGGCTTTCTACTACACCTTTTTGAAGTGAAAGGTCAAGTCGGACAACATTTCCAAGTTACCTTTTTTAGACTTTAGCGTGTTTTTGCAGAGAAACAGAAAAGATACAACTGTTTTAACAGGCGGAGTGCGATTCCTCATTGCAAGGAAAGTGTATAAGTAATTTGACCAATTACAGCCAACATATTTCATAATGACAAGTACTTTAGCTCATGAGCAACTGATAACTACAATGAATACTAAAGAAAGTGAAAATAGTAAAAGAAAAAAATTAAACAAGTCTATAAAAGGCAACAAAACCACATTAAAACCGGAACGCAGCAACAGCAGCAAAATATTACAACTGATAGACTATTACAGCAAGAATCTATTAATTAGAACGTGGAGATGTTTAGTGTGTTTGCAGGGAAACGGGTTGAGTTTCAGTGATTATGAAATCTCCTCATGCCAGTGTGCTCCTCCCAGACACTGGAATGAGGTGCGACCTGCAGCCGGTGTTTACTCCTTACAGGCCCTCAGGTTATGTGTCGTTTTATTATTCACACCATTCTCTCAGATAAAATATTAAATAATTGTTCTCTTCCCAGGTGACATACGTTCTTCAGGAAGACCTCGGGGTTCTGTCTGCCCTGCCTGGAGAAACCTACTCTCTCTTCCACCTCCTGACCTCGGACTTCTTGTCCTGTATGGGCTCAGCCGGAGATACAATCGTCGATATCGGTGAAAACTGCTTCTCCAACACCTACCACGTGGCCTCCTCCATGCTGGGGTCTTTAGTGGACAGCTGCTACACGGGGGTCACCGGCGTGGGGACCCTTGCTGGAGACACTGTGGGGATATGTGGGGAAGCGTTGGATAATACTTGGTGGGTGACCAAGTTCTTCGGGGGGCGGCTGTGGGAGCAGAGCGAGGGCTACGTGGGGACGGTGGTGTCAGAGATGGGGGGTCAGGCCACCGCTTTAGGTGGAGGGTTTGGGAGGCTGGTGTGGAGAAGTGGAAGTGGGGTGTTTAATGTCTTTAGAACGGGAGGGGGTTTAGTGTTTGGAGTGGTGGATGCACTCATTGGTGGGATGAGAATGGCTTTGGGGAATGAGTCAGAGTAGAAAGTCCACATGAAGCCTTTAAAAACGTTTCAATTTATTTCTCAATTTGTGAATTTCTTTAAAGAGTATGAAAAAAGGGGTACTGTTTCACTTTGATGTAATTTAATAATAATTAAATAATACATATAAATTGTATTCAAGGCGGCTTTCATGACACCCAAGGACACCGTTCGATTTGTTAAATATTCTAAGAGGTAAAAGCATGAGCACAAGATAAAAACACAAACATACCATCATTAAAGTGGACACAAATGATAGGGTCAGGTTATTCAGGGGAGACAGATGACAGAGTTGGCTGATCTGAGATCATTTGATACTGTATGCCTTAGCTGTTTTAGAAGGACAGCCATATGTTTTTGAGTGGAATTTAGTGGTATTTACACTGTAGGTCTTACACTTCACTGTGGCTGGCTGTCCAATACATCTGCTGCTGCGACAAGCAACCCCACTGTGATTTAAAAACCACTGTGCACAAGGCTTTTGGATGTAGATATATTCAAAGCTATTCCTGTAGGATAGTTGTTATGGTTAATGTTTGCTTACGTGTACATTTTAATAAAAGAGAATGCTGGCTTATCGCATTGTTTTTGTCTTTGTGTGTGCTTGTGATATATGCAATATTTTACTCTGAGCTGATTAACTGACAGAAAGGTATACCTTTACATTTTGCATAAAAAGCATGATAAGTTTAACCAGACTCGGAAATTCATGAAACTGGACTGGGGTTCTAGTTGACACGCCTACTTTATTTGGGTATTACCATTTCAGTTTATTTTTTTACTATTTTTCAGGGTGAAGTTAAATGCTTTTGAAGCATAAACATATATTTGATAGATATAATCACCATATATATATATATATATATATTTATGGTAGAGGGTATAAACATTTAAAACCATGCTTTTAAAAAATAAGCATTAGACCTTTTAAATACAAAACATATGATATCATGTGTTGGGGACCTAAATGGCACCGAATGCCAGGAATGACCCAGAAGTCAACTGTACACTTTTGCTCCACTACATGTATTTAATACCTTCAGTTACTTTACAGGTTTGGATTAAAACTCAACTGACTTTAGTTACACCTGGAGTAAATTCACAAGCTACCCTGCAGTATCCAACCTCATTAAAACTAGCTGCATCTTTACCAGCTTTGATAACACTTTAATGATCAATAATAAAACATATATTATTCTGAAATGGACCAATCTGCACAATGACTACTTTTGGTACTTTAAGTAGATTTTGATGCTTATACTTTTGCACTTCTACTTGAGTAACATTTTTAATGCAGGACTTTTACTGGTAACAGATTATTACTACACTCTTGTACTTGTACTCAAGTACAAGAGCTGAGTACTTCTCCCACCTCTGTTGTTATTATTATTGTTAAAAATAAATAATTGTATGGTTTTCCGGTTTGCGGCCGAAGCGGCCGGAACCCGGAAGTGTTTGGTTGCATCAGACAGCAGAGAGAGGACTCATGTGGCTCTGCTCTGGATGCTAATTTAAGCTGACGACTCTTTCTGTTTCATTCAAAGGTAGGATTAACTTCTTACAGACGCATTCAATAAAAAGCCCCGGGTTTATCAAACACTAACTTAAGTGACTTTTAAATAACCGCTACGTGAGGCAAACAAGCCTAAAACTCAGCATGCACTCACAATAACTCGAGTTTCAGTTTGTCTGAGGAGCTAAAGCTAACTAGCCTGTATTGCATGACTTTTCGTCATCCTTTGACAGGTGGCAGAGATGAGCTTTAAAGAAAGTGAAACATATTGTTAACTAGCTGATTCAACCGCACCCTGACACTTTGAAATGCTAAAATACGAGTATATGATGTGTTTTTTAGACACCTTTAACCAGTTTGTTGACACATTTCGCATCTCTGGTTTCCTTTATAGATGCCAAACTGTTTAACTGGTTTTATAGGCTAACACACTCCACTCCACCATCTTCAGGCACAATGTGTTTGATTTCATTTCGGACATATTTGTTTTGCAAAAAGAAATAAGCACAAAGTCAAACCAGTTCATAATCAGAATAGGAATCACAATTCCTTTATTTGTCCAACAAACGGGACACTTACATTGTTACAGCAAAGTATAGAGACGAAGAAAATAGAGCTGCTATATGTAAAGGCATGCACATAGTAGTTTTACAGAAGTACACATTCAAGTAGAGCAGTATTTATAAAATCAAATAAGTGTAGCACTGTAGATTTCAGTGTGGTGTATTATTGCACATAGTTGCATACAGATTCCTGTTGCAGCAATGGATGGACTAACTAGGAGTAGCAGCCAGTAGTTATAATAATATTAGCTGAATATATTGCACATAAGTAATGTACATACTGTCTGTTTTCACCAGAGATGGCCACTCTCTACGTGTCCCCTCACCCTGATGACTTCAGGAGCCTCCTCACTCTCATCGCTGCAGAGTTTTGTCCGTCCTCCCGCCCCCGGACCCTCACAGAGGACCCTCCTGCGTCCCTGAATGCCTGCTCCAGACCCACCCTGGTGCTGGGCGCTGGGGGAAGTGAATCTGTCCTCAGCGGGGCCCCTGCTGTGTCCTGGTACCTGGCCAATCAGGGGAAGAGGGCCGGTGCGGATACAAAGCAGCAGAGCCAGGTGTGGCAGTGGCTCAGCTTTGCAGACAATGAACTCACCCCGGTGTCCTGTGCTGTGGTCTTCCCTCTGATGGGGATGACAGGAGTGGATAAGAAGGTATGTTTCAAGTTTCAAGGCTTTATTGTCATTAGCACATTAGCTACAGTATAGATATGGCAATGACAACTTAGGACTGTCACAGGCTCCTCCAGAAGTGCAACATGAATATATATATAAGACAGAGAACAAATAAAACAGTGCAAGAAAATGTTTGGAGATGTGCAAGTAAATACAAATAAAATAGAAATATTGCAAGAAGAGTCTATATGGAATAATATATTAGATAAATAATTAGCTAAATGCACTCAGATCAATGTTTATGGATGTTGTTTAATAGGTTCAGGTGTTTAATAGTCTTATGAGGTGCAGCCACATTTTTTGGTGGACATTTGTGTGTTTTATTCATGTGATCTATTCTCAAATAAGTGATTGTGTGTCTCAGCTCCAGCAGAGTTCGCGTGCAGAGATGATGCGTGTACTAAAGGTTCTCGATAAGGCACTGGAGCCCAGAACCTTCCTGGTGGGGGAGAGCATCACCCTGGCTGATATGGCTGTAGCTACAGCTGTTCTCCTGCCTTTCAAATATGTATGTATGATGTGCGTCACTTATCTCAGTTATTTTCTGTAGAACAAATGACTCTGTCGAAAGAACTCTCACCCATGTTTTGTTTAAATCAGGGGTGCACAGATTGTGAAATTGTGCCTGTACTGTTTTAATTTACAATTTGGCTGATAGCAGGTGCCATCGTTTTGTGGCTTGTGTTTAATTAGTTCTCATGTTATTTATCACCCTTGTTTGCCAGGGAAACAAAGACATATCTGTAATACAGTCATTCACCCCTTTATTACTCTCTCTTTTAATGAGCACACATTCAATCGTACTAAACAATTAAAAACCACCCATCCAAAAACAACCCATAACTGTTCTAACTACTATACATGTCCTTGATACATGTCAGTCTGTTTATCTATGAGACGCAGAGTTGAACAGCCGCTCCCTCTCCGTGCCGGTACAATGTGCTGGAAAACATGCAGTTTCATTTGTGGAAAAAACATGTCTTTCAAACTGAATGTGTGGTCCTTAACTGGCAGTATAACACTCACACACACTCACAGTTCGAAGTCATCAAGGCTGCAGATACTAAAGTGTATTTTTCAGTTAACCATAGTATGATACTATTTTTGTCCTTAAGGTGTTGGAGCCATCAGACAGGAAAGTCTTGACCAATGTTACCAGGTGGTTCACAACCTGCACGAATCAGCCTCAGTTCCTCAAGGTGTTGGGGGCGATCACTCTCTGTGAGAAGATGGTGCCGGTTACACCCAAACCCAATGCTGCTGTGAGTCCTAAAGCTGCCGCGAGTCCTCAAGCTGCTCCTGCCAGTCCTGCTGTTGAATCCGCTGACGCTGAAGCTAACGGTGAGGAAGTCCTCTGCCACCGTTCACAAATATTTCTTTTTTGTGTGTGAACAGTATTCTGATGTTGTCATGTTTCCTCCTTCAGGCCCACCAAAGACAGAGGCCCAGCTGAAGAAGGATGCTAAGAAGAGAGAAAAGCTGGAGAAGTTCCAGCAGAAGAAAGACATGGAGGAAAAGAAAAAGACTCTGCCACAGACAGAGGTATGGATAGTTCACTTTTAGAATCTGAACTTATTGAAAACATAAATATGGTCTATATCAACGACATAGCTTGGTTACTAATGTTTTGAGTTAGTCAAAGATCATTTGATCATATTTGTTGTGCTTTTTTGTCTTTCAGAAAAAGGCCAAACCGGAGAAGAAGGAGTTGGAAGTGATCTCATACAGCGTCCCCACGGCCCCCGGGGAGAAAAAAGGTGATTAATCACGCTTGGCGCATGTGTTTCCTTTCTTGTAACGGAAGGTGTGCTTGTGACGTCACCAGATACAGAAAGATAGATTTGCTGCAGATATATTTAGTTTCTCTGTCCGTGAATCAGATCAGCTCCAACATATTGTGGGTTCTTCCTTTGCCCATTTTACATCCTTCCACCAATTTTCATGAAAATCGGGCCAGTAGTCTTTCCTGTATCCCTGCAGACAGACAAACTGAGCTGAAAAAGACAACATCTTTGGCAGAGGTAATAAAGAATGAAGCACAAACTATGAGAGTTAAGTGATAGTCTAGCCACAAGAACTCCTACAGAGACGCGTCACGACACAAGAGTATGTTCTAATGAAAGTATAACAAATTGAAGGTAACTAAAAAACAAATTGAAAATTACAAATAGTTCAAATTAACAATTACTATGGCTATTATAAGATACAAGTTGAAGAAAAAATACCAGCAGGTTTATTTGGCCCCTTAGTGGTGGTGAGGGGTATTGTATCATGTAAGAAACTGGCCTCCATGGAAACCCTTAATAATGCAAGGATCTTCTGTTTTTCATTAGGATTAGATTCAGATCATATCAACCCTTTTTCTAACTTTCAGATGTGATAAGCCCGCTCCCTGACTCCTACAGTCCTCAGTATGTGGAGGCGGCCTGGTATCCGTGGTGGGAGAAGCAGGGATTCTTCAAGCCTGAGTACGGGGTAAGGAAGTCCTCCCCGTCACAATATGTTCACACAAATATTTGTATGCCTCTACGCCTGCGACATCTGTTGATTTTGGGTTGTGCACCACTTTGAACTGATTTAGAGTTTGCTGACTAAAGGTCAGGGTCACTGTGACCTAGGGCTGTACCCGAATACTAGAATACTCGTTTGTTGGAGTACTATTCGGGTTTCAATTTCGTTATTCGGATATTGGTTTTGTTTGTTTTTTCCCGTTTTTTTTCCAAATTGAAACATTGTCGTTCACTTTCTCCGTCTTTATATGTAGATATTACTTTTCTCCCTTAATCTCCATCATGTTGTTTCCATAGCAACAACAACTTCCTGTCAACAGCGCTACCTCTCCTTCAAAATAAAAGCATGTCCATAAATAGGAAGCCAAGCCAAATTACACTTAAGACATACAACTGCAACGAAAGTAACACACGATGCGATATCCTTTTCAATTTCAAAGAACACAAATTGGGTTAATAACTATAAACAACGATACTGCACAATAACAAAATGAATGCCGTGAATACACCAAAATACTTGTGTTGAAGCGGTTCGCTGCCGATTACTACGACCCCCCCCCCCCTGATTACTACCGAATATCCGTAGCCCGAAAAATGGTATTCGGGACAGCCCTACTGTGACCACACATAACATGTTTCAGCCGTAACTCAAATATTCACATGATTTTAAGGGCAATTTCACACAAATGTCCAAACAGGATACAATTATGATATTAAATCTAGTTTATCACTTGATTTGAAAGTGATTTTTAATGATTTACAAGGATCTACATAACCTTGCCCCGACATATTTAAGTGACTGTCTCTGATTTGATCAACCTGCAAGGACACTTAGATCCTCACTTTTAAAAGTACCTAGACGTGCATTACAAGAAAGCTGGGGAGGCTGCTTTCTGTTTTTATATCGCCCCAAACCCATTTGATCTTAGAACAGCAACCATTATCATTTTTAGTAGTATCACTGTTCATGTTTTATTGTTTTTACATATTTTAATTATGTTCCTCATGTGTTATTGTGATTTTTTGTCATACTCTGTAAAGCACTTTGGGCTGCGTCAAGCATGAAAGGTGCTATATAAAACCATCTCTGTCTGATATAACATGCGTCTCCCTCGCTACGTTCTGCAGAGGAAGAGTATCAGCGATGCTAACCCTCGCGGTGTCTTCATGATGTGCATCCCTCCCCCTAATGTGACCGGATCCCTCCACCTGGGTCACGCTCTCACCAACGCCATTCAGGATTCTCTGACCAGATGGTAACTCCCCTTGGACTTTTGAAACAGCTTGAAACACAGAGTCAGATGTTCAGTGAGGCTTTTGTTGCTTCACGGGATTTCTCATGTGTGACTTCTGAAGTTTGCAAGATGGCTGCGTCGGTGTTTTGGTGCGCTCTGTTTTGTCTTAGTGCGTCAATTCAGTGTTTACATACAGGACATCGTGTTTACACACATCGTGTTTACATACAGGACATCGTGTTTACACACATCGTGTTTACATACAGGACATCGTGTTTACACACATCGTGTTTACATACAGGACATCGTGTTTACATCGTGTTTACATACAGGACATCGTGTTTACACACATCGTGTTTACATACAGGACATCGTGTTTACACACATCGTGTTTACATACAGGACATCGTGTTTACATACAGGACATCGTGTTTACACACATCGTGTTTACATACAGGACATCGTGTTTACACACATCGTGTTTACATACAGGACATCGCGTTTACACACATCGTGTTTACATACAGGACATCGTGTTTACACACATCGTGTTTACATACAGGACATCGTGTTTACACACATCGTGTTTACATACAGGACATCGTGTTTACACACATCGTGTTTACATACAGGACATCGTGTTTACACACATCGTGTTTACATACAGGACATCGTGTTTACACACATCGTGTTTACATCGTGTTTACATACATCGTGTTTACATCGTGTTTACATACATCGTGTTTACACACATCGTGTTTACATCGTGTTTACATACATCGTGTTCACACCGTGTTTACATACATCGTGTTCACATTAGGGATGGGAACGATTAATCGAATATTCGAAATGATTCAGGTATTCGAATAATTATTCATGTATTCGAATATGAGTTATGAATATTTTTATTCATTTCTTTTTTTTTTGGGAGTGATGCCGAAGTTGATTATCAAATTGAATAATTCAATGTATACGACAGTGCCCTAGCTAAGTGTGTTAGGTCTAAAGGTGTGTTTTGCTCCGCTCACCGGTCCCTCACAGCGGGCAGAGCTGCAGGTGCTGATCTCTCTCGCGTCCGGTTATACTTTACTCGTGTTTATGTCCAAATCCATCAGATCTAGCTAGTTCTAGCCAATGACATGATCACGCAGACTCAAACCTCATCTTAGGCCCAAATTTGGCACAAATGTGCTCCGCAGCCGTTGCGAGGTTCCGGCGCTAACAGTTCATGAGGGCTCCCCCGCGACACATGAGTGGCCAGCCTAAACAACAATAAGCGCTGCTTGGCAACCGTGTGTGGCGGCAAAGTACATAGACATTTTGACTGGAGAGATTTAGTGTTGCCGGTATTCAACATATTTTATCAGTCATAGTCCGGTAATTATTTAATATGTAATCAACTTAGGCATCACTCCCAAAAAAAAAAAATCTAAAAAAGAATTAATAAAAATATTCATAACTCGTATTCGAATACCTGAATAATTTCGAATATTCGATTAATCGTTCCCATCCCTAGTTTACATACATCGTGTTTACATACAGTACATTGTGTTTACATACAGCACATCCATCTCTTTCTTCGCATCTGTCTTCCTTGTAAACTAGTTTCCATTCAACATATCCATCACTTCAGTCACATGCTTTCATCACATGGCAATACTTGTGTTGATGTATAATGTTTTCATAATTGTTATGCCATGACGTTTGTATTTAGTTTTTGTCTTTGCTTTGTACAGCCCTTTGAGGCATTTCTTGTGGCGCTATAATACATGTTGATTTGATTTGATTTGAAGAGCTCCTCCATTCTATTTCTATGTAAATACTGCTATCTTTTAATGTTATTATAGTTGTCGTAAAATAGTTCTCTCTCTGTATTTTTTATTTTTGTTTTACTTTTATGTATGCACCGTGACATCAAGTTAAATTCCTCGTACGTGTCAACCTACCTGGCAATAAACCTGTCTCTGATTCTGATTAAATTGGCGTGTTTTCCTCTCTGTGTCCAGGCACAGGATGCGGGGGGAGACCACCCTGTGGAACCCGGGCTGTGATCACGCCGGCATCGCCACCCAGGTGGTGGTGGAGAAGAAGCTGATGAGAGAAAAGGGCCAGAGCCGGCATGATCTGGGCAGAGACAACTTCATCCAGGAAGTGTGGAAGTGGAAGAACGAGTGAGTGGAAGGAGTAGAAGAAAGGAGCACATTTGAGCGATATCAGCTTTGAATAATACTGGAATAAACATCATCTGTCAATCACAAACTGGAACTGTTTGTGTCACGATGGAGGAAGTGGACTGATTTCGTAAAACCTCATAGGCCAGATTACATTTTTACAAACCTATGATTTTACCTGATCACTCCCTAATGTTCGTATTGTTCGTACTTTTTACTGTAAGGCATTTCGGACAGACAAACTCAAGATGTACAATTACTATGTCTTGAAAAAACATTGTAATTGTTTGCTGCCAAATGTCAATACAAAATATATTACAGAATAATACTGGAATAAAGACACAGTGATAACCTGGCCCTTTTGCCGTGTTCAGGAAGGGAGACCGTATCTACCACCAGCTGAAGAAGCTGGGCTCCTCTCTGGACTGGGACAGAGCCTGCTTCACCATGGACCCTGTAAGTCCTCTGAAATCCCTGAGCTCATTTGAAGAATATCCTAATTTCCTCTTTCTCATGACCGTATCCGCTTCACTCTCCAGAAACTCTCGTATGCTGTCCAAGAGGCCTTCATCCGCATGCACGATGAGGGAGTGATCTACCGGAGCAAGAGGCTGGTCAACTGGTCCTGCACGCTGAACTCTGCCATCTCCGACATAGAGGCAAGTCTGTACTTTATTAGAGAGATACAAATGTAGGGTTGCGGTCGAATAGTCCAAAAATCAGCTCCTAACGTCTATCCCTATCGTCTATTCCTTGACCTCTGAGTGAAACGTCACGGGGTTAAGGGATAGGAGAATTTAAAAGGACTTAGGAGAAGAGACTGCGGTACTTTAGAGAATCCGACTGCACTTTCACTATCCGACGTGTTTATGATGAGCCAGCGGACGTCATGAATGTGCGTCTGCTGCTGTGGGGAAACCATGGAAACCACAGCTTTCTATAGCGGACTACAACATGGATGTTCAATAAGAACGAGGGACTACTAACTCATCTAGAGACTCTGCACCGCGCTCTGATGCTGTTGCTTTATACTTCCTGACAGTTCATATTGTGCCGCTGCCCGGTGTAATTCAAATGTACCGCCGCGCGCAGCACAGACACACAGCTGCTGCTCTGCCGCAGCACCGGAAATGGAACTGCTGGGAGAAAAACTGACTATCAGAGATATAACGTTATCTTTGATAATATTTCGTCTCCTCATTTTTCGTCAACGAAAGTAAAGAGAGATTTTGGCATAGTTTTTATTTAGCAAACTACATTTTCGTCTCGTCACTTTTCGTCAACGATATTGCATGATGATTTCGTTACAGTTATTGTTTACTGCCGTCGGTGCCGTCTCGTCATCGTCTCGTCATCGTCTCGTTTTCGTCATGGAAAAAAAGGTCGTTGACGAACATATTTCGTCATAGTTTTAGTCAACGAAATGAACACTACTTTGTTCAGATACTTTACGTTTCTTAGCCCTCAAGTTTGAAAATGCATCCTATATTTCATCCAACACAAAATGTAATATTGATGCATTTGAGAAGTTTAGCGTGTTCTTTTGCTCCAGAAGTTACATTTGAGTAACTAAGGAATGGGAATGTGTTGCATTTCTGCTTCTTCTCTCTCCTCACATCCCTTGTCTGCCGGTGCGTTTGTGCTCCCTATAATAGTCCTGTAAATAAGGGAAATAACATTTATTGTTGTGGCTTTTCTGTAGCTAATTAGCACTCAGTATATAAGTGAGAATCAGTGTTAGTATACTCAGGTTCTGCCAGAAGGGTAAACCGTGTTTGAGCGCGCGCACACACACACACACACACACACACACACACACACACACACACACACACACACACATAAGTTTTACGATTAGTACTTGCGTTTTAAGTGTGTAGACTGATTGAAAGCTGATTTGTATTGAATGGTCAACATTAGAAAATAAATGCTCTGGCTGTTCAATTTCCAACTTTTGTACCGGTTATTATTCATCAGAGGTATTGTGTGCCTCAGTTTTTGTAAACAAAGCTACAGCTCATTGCCTCAAATCAGGGGTTCCCAACCCCCGAGCCGCAAAATAGCCGTGAGTTTATCGTAATATTTGCAGAATTATAAATATATAAAAATATTTTATCATAATAAAAATGTTCGCACCTATACCAGTCATATTATTTCATCCAGTAGCCCAGTTAATCTTTCACCAGAAAGCCGTTGAAAATGGCTTTTATGATGTTCCGAGGGATTCGGCGGCTCAGCCTAAGGTCTCAGCCTCTCGTGCGCCCGAGAAATTCGGGTATTCCCAAAAGAAGTTAGTTTAATCTTAATCTCGATGTAGTGCTAAATGCTGTCTGAGTGCACCGGAACGAACGACACAATCATAATATCTTCTGAAAACAAATGTCAGTGTCACACGCACACACACACACACACATACACACACACACACACACACACACACACACACACACACACACACACACACACACACACACACACACACACACACACACACACACACACACAATGCGCCTTCTCCTCGTTTTCCCAGCATTCACTGGATTATCCGTAAATCGTAAACAAAACCAAAACGTTGATTTATCTGTTTTCCCGTTTTGGTTTAAAAACTGAATAACATCGTTTTTTTGGTTTTCTGATTTTCCGAAAAACCAAAAAACGACACCGGTTCTTTTTTAAACGTTGTTAATATGTTTTGGATGCATATTGTTCTGGTATTTGTTCAGGCTGTTGCATACCATTAGCCTCTGTTGCAACCTGCTGGTGAGTAAATATTAAAATCAGTTAAAATTGACAACCGGTCCGCGATTTGTTTTTAATGTATCTGCCGGTCCTTGGCACAATAAAGGTTGGGAACCCCTGCCTTAAATCATTGGATTTAAGGCCTCTACAATGTGGTTATAGTCAGAAAGTAAAGGTCCACAAAAGAAGTATGATTTTGGAATTCACAGCACATGACATCAGTTCTTTCCCTGAGTACCCCGCCTTACTTGTTAACCCTGTTATAAGCCGGTTGTTGGATCAGAGCTCTGCATGCTGTGCTCTCTTGATTAAATCTGCGGTTGGTTTCAGGTGGATAAGAAGGAGCTCACTGGCAGGACGCTGCTGCCCGTGCCCGGCTACAAAGAGAAAGTGGAGTTCGGGGTGTTGGTGTCTTTCGCCTACAAAGTGGACGGAACAGGTGAGCACATGGAGAGGAGAATACTTGATTGGTCGGATCAAGTCTGAAATCTGTATCTCCGATTAGATGGGAGCAGTTCATATTCGCTGTTCAGAACATGAGCCACTTGTGTAACACCTTCCTTCTTTCTCTGTTGCTTAGACGAGGAGGTGATCGTGGCAACAACTCGTATCGAGACCATGCTGGGAGACAGCGCTGTATCCGTGCACCCCGCTGACCCCAGGTATCAGCACCTCAAGGGGAAGATGGTGCTGCACCCCTTCTGCGACCGCAAGATGCCGATCGTCTTCGATGATTTTGTGGATGTGAGCTTTGGAACAGGTAGGCATGGTTACAGGACGAGCCAATCTGCCTGTGGCGCTGCAGTGTGCTGAGAATAAGTGATCATAACAAGTCATTAAGCCATGCCACTTGCCTCATTATGGCCTGTATTTCCCTCTCCGGTCCCTCTGCACCATTCCGTGCTCAGGTGCTGTCAAAATCACGCCAGCCCACGACCATAATGACTACGAGGTTGGAGAGAGACACAATCTGGCCTTCATCAACATCTTGGATGAGAACGGCCTGCTCATTAACGTGCCCCCTCCCTTCCTGGTAAAGTGTCTCGTTATCGCCCTTCCCCCTGCAGAGTGCATTTCCCCCACCGGCTCACTAAAAAGTCAGACTTCCTCACAAGTTTGCTCGGTGTAGCAGTTTCATGTCTTGCATTTTCATTTTTAAGTATTCTGTGTGTACCCCAGGGCATGAAGCGTTTTGAGGCCAGGAAGGCCGTGCTGCAGGCCCTCAAGGACAGGGGCCACTTTAAAGAGATCAAAGACAACCCTATGGTGGTCCCAGTGTGCAGGTAAATAATAATACGTTTATTTAGTATAGCACCTTTCACAGAAATACAATTCACAAAGTGCTTCATAAGAAAGAACAAAAGTTAAAATTCAGATCACAGAAGCATGAATACAAAAGCAACATGTGGCACAAAGTCAAGGTCAGAGATGGCAAAAGTACACACATCCTTTACTCAAGTAGAAGTACAGATACTCGTGTTTAAAAATACTCTGGTGAAAGTAGAAGTACTGGCTAAACTTCTTTACTCAAGTGAAAGTAAAGAGGCTTTGAAGTGTACTTCAGTAGAAAGTACCCATAACTAGCAGCTGTTTTAAAGAGTACTCAAGTCTCAAAAATGCTACAACTACTGTCACAAACTGGATGAATGTGAAGTATGTTGTTAAAGGAGACTGAAAGCGTAATTAAGGAGCACTGTTGGAGTGACTTTGATGGTTATTGGACTCGGGATTAATTCATTTGGATTCCCGCTGTATGAAGAAATGAAAGGACGGCGCGGAAGTGGAAACAATTCACAAAGGGATTAAACTGTTTAAAACACATGCTCAAAGTAAACCGGATTTTGCCGATGTGTTTATGTGGATTCAAAAATCGTAAATAATCTACAAAATGGAGGAGACCGATCTGATCGGAGCAACTGTGACGAATAATCCAACTGAAACCGGCATGGACAATGACTATGTTTTAAAAATGCGCTTATCCAGACAAGCCCGGTTTGGAAACTTTATGGGCAGAAGAAACATTTATATTAAAGAAAGAATTATAAATTTCTGTCTTTTTATGCCTTTAATACTAACTTGAATTTTTATTAAAATTAATTAGTCAATTATTTTTTATATTTTATTGTTATGTAGAGACAAGGCTTTTAGTGACAATCATGTATTGCCTTATAATTATATGTAAAAAAAAAGTCTAAATATGCCATCTGGCTTCAAATCATCTGAGGCCTGGCGCCCCCCCCTGCGATCTTTGGCGCCCCCCCCCCCCCCCCCAGGTTGGGAGCCACTGCTCTAAATAATAATGATCACGCCACCAAACACACATTCAGACTAAAGGAACCAGCCTGTTTGGAAAATGTGAGAAGTAGAAAGTACAGGTCTTTGTGTTCAACATGTAAGAACTAAAAAGTCGTAGTGGAGTAAAGTATTGATATCAGACAAATGTACTTAAGTACAGTAACAAAGTATTTGTACTCTACTACCCTCTGGTAAAGGTCAAGTGAGGTGTAGAAGTAGAATAGAGGTTTTTAGATCTTCCTGGATCATCCTTTAAGCCCCGCTGTGATTCTACCCCATCAGTCGCTCCAAGGACATCGTGGAGCCTCTGCTGAAGCCTCAGTGGTACGTGAGCTGTGCAGATATGGCCAAGCAGGCCGCGGACTCCGTGAGGGAGGGACGCCTCAAAATCATCCCCGACCACCACCTCAAGACCTGGTTCAACTGGCTGGACAACATCAGGTATTCATCGATGCAACATTTTTCTGTTATTGTTCAGTTTTATTTTTTCGAACTTTTTATTTCTTCCACAAATATATAACATAAAAACCACACCCGCCTCAGTTTACAGTCCACTCAAATCTACACGTTATTGCTCACATACACATACTGTACATACATTACGCCTTTCCTTCCAAATGATACATAAATACAGACATTCATTTAATTCTCTGACCTTTCCCTGGGTAGTCGGTACAGACAGGTATGCTTACAAATCCGAAACAGGTGCTAGTTAAAAATTAAATATAAAAGAAAATAATGATTCTTCAGTTTTATGGCAGTCTGATTTTGGTTCATTCAGTATTTGCTCTTGGCCATTCTACTGAAATCTTGGCAGTTAAGCATTTTAAATCGCAATTTCACACAGGGAATATGCAATTTTCTTTTTAAGGAATCGCATAATAGTGGGACTGCTTCTAATGGTTTCTTTCATTATAAATGCATTCATAAATTATTTTCAGGATTATTCCATAAATATTAAAGTCTGTGAAATGTCAAAAAAGTCATTTCTTCAAAGATATTCTCAAACCCCAACATATTTACATTACTCACAGGTAAGACGTGCAAAAAGAGCCAATTACTGTTCAACACTTCTAAACTGAGAATGTATAGCAGTGAAACAATTATGAATTGATTATCAAAATAGTTATCTAATAAATGTTCTATCAAATAATCAGTTAATTGATAAAGCGAATAATTTTTGCAGCTCTAGATATAGATTGAAAAATGTAATAATAACATAATAGATGGATAGATGGATAGATGGATAGATGGATAGATGGATGGACAGATAGATGGATGGATATGATGATAGATAGATGGATGGATAGATAGATAGATGGATAGATAGATAGATGGATGGATAGATAGATCGATAGATACGGATAGATGGATGGATTGATAGATAGATAGATAGATAGTATCGAGATAGATAGATGGATAGATAGATAGATAGATGGATGGATGGATTGATAGATAGATAGATAGATAGATAGATGGATGGATGGATATATAGATAGATAGATAGGTAGATCCTCGATAGATCGTACGATAGCTCGCTGGCTGGCTGGCTGGCTAGCTGGCTCGCTGGCTCGCTCGCTCGCTGGCTCGTCCGCTGGCTGGCTGGCTGGTCGCTCTCTGCTCGCTCGCTCGCTGGCTGGCTCGCTCGCTTGCTCGCTCGCTCGCTCGCTGGCTCGCTCGCTCGCTCGCTGCTTGCTCGCTCGGTCGCTCGCTCGCTCGCTGGCTGGCTGGCTGGCTCGCTCGGTCGCTCGCTCGCTCGCTGGCTGGCTGGCTCTCTCGCTCGCTGGCTCGCTCGCTCGGTCGCTCCCTCGCTCGCTCGTCCGCTCGCTCGCTGGCTGCTCGCTCGCTCGCTGGCTCGTCCGCTGGCTGGCTCGCTGGCTCGCTCGCCTGCTCGCTGGCTCGCTCGCTCGCTCGCTCGCTCCTCGCTCGCTCGCTCGCTAGCTGCTTGCTCGCTCGATCGCTCGCTATGGCTGGCTCGATCGATAGCTTGATTGAGATATCCTCTTCCTCTCAGGGACTGGTGCATCTCTCGGCAGCTCTGGTGGGGTCACCGTATTCCTGCTTACTTCATCACCGTCAACGATCCCTCTGTGAAACCAGGAGAGGTAAGAGCATGTCTGTCACCTTGTCAAGGCCTGCATGCTTTCAGATGACAGATAAAAGCTTATTTCCGGTGTCCATTTTCCCTCCAGGACATGGACGGTCATTACTGGATCAGTGGGAGTTCGGAGGAAGTGGTCAGAGAGAAGGCGGCGAAACGCTTCAATGTGTCCGCTGACAAGATCTCCCTCAGACAGGGTGAGACTGAACACTATTTAATTTACTCATTACGTCAATTATTCCAAAGGTTATCTAATCCCTTCATGTGTTGCTACTACACACATTCACCTAATGTGATTAATCCTCGCTCCATATTCACACACATTAGATAACTTTTGGCCCCGTGTTTCAGATGAGGATGTTCTGGACACTTGGTTCTCGTCTGGCATTTTCCCCTTCTCCATCTTCGGATGGCCTAATGAGGTAAAACACTGAGGTCAAGCACCCTTACACTGACACAAATGGCAGATTTTGCAGTAGATTGGGAGGATTCTGCAGAGGAAACTAAATATACAATAAAGGAAAGCAAATTAGAAGGAAATGCCACCAACCAAATGAATAGGCACCCATCTTATTTAGAGAGTTTCCTTAAAATGCAACTCAATGTTTCTCATATAATGATTTTCACAATGTCACCGTTTGACCTGTCCATAATATGTTTTCCTTGAATACTTAAGATATGTTGTGTCTTTTTATTTTAAGTAAAATCAGTAAGGCGTTGTACAAAACCCCTTAAGATTACCATAAAGAATACACTTTATGAGAGGCTTAAAGAACCAGAAACGGCTACTTAACCTCAAAACAGGTTTTTATTTTGAGGTAAAGGAAATTGTTATTAAAAGAAAAGTTTGTTTTGGGACACAAACAACTCTAGAGGGAATTTATTTGATCAGAAGATGTTGCGATATTATACATTTTATTTATTTGTGGCCAGAGACGGTGCATCTCTCCGTGCTTTTTCACATCTTTGTTTGGTAACGCTACGTAAAAGGGTTACTTGTCTTTTCTGTCCTTAGCAATCAGTTTGAAATGCTTTTGCAACCGTCTTAAAACAATTCTTAAAGGTGGGGTAGGTAATTTTGGAGAAACCAGCTGGAGTGCGCTAGAATTTGAAAATACACAGCCGGAACAAATCAGCCACTTCCTCACAGAGCCCCTCCTCCAACACACGAACGCGCACATGACCAATGAGGGCACGAGGTAAGTTTGTGCCCCGATGGAAGGCTGACAGGCAGGCAGGCCATCCAGTTACTTTAGCCGGGCCGGCTCAGATGATTGGTCGTGCTTTTTACAGCGCCACGGCTTCCACAGATGACACTTTTTTATGGATTTTTGGTCAAAGCACTTCAGATATTCATTGCTATCGGATGGAATATAACAAAAAGTGTATCTCGAGCCGGTTTCTCAAACATACCTACCCCACCTTTAACTAAGAATAATAATAGTGTCATCCTTATTAGAAGAACATTAAGGCCTCTGTGCAGATGGCCACTGTCTCTGTAACTATCAAAGTGTAGAATATTACCCTCAAAAAGTTGAGTTTGATGGCTGCCACAACATCAGACTTTCCCTTCATGAATATCAGCCAAAAGGATGAATCGTGATCCCGCAAACATTGTTCATGTGTGCTCTTTTTTGGCAAATGAATTGCACTCAAAATATGTGTCGAAGAGCCTGTAAACGTAATGTGCAAACAGAAAGCACTAATGCACTAATGCATGGTGAAAAGGGAACCGGGTGAATTGGGAAACCAAGAAGTTCTAGCATCTGCCATCAATGTCAACTGGAACACAATCATGAGCCGGGAGGAGAGGACAGAGAGTTTCTGATACGAAGACATGAATATTAATTTGTTATAAATAGCACAATGTTACATTCTCCAATTAGCCCAGGGAAGTAACATTAAAAACAAACCCAGGGTGGGAGAGTAAAAGACAGCACGTAACACACGGCTGTTGTCAATTCGATTAGAACACATTTTATTTGATTAGATTGAAATGTACTGTCATTGCCCAGGGAACAAATACTAATAAACAAATGCAATTAGCATCTAACCGGAAAGTGCCGTCTGGACAGTTAAAGTAAAATGACTAAATAACACTAATTTGCAAAGTCAGTCACTTGGTATCCAGAGGTTCGTGTGTTGGAAACATTAAAGTGTGTTTTAACGACCTGTAGACCCAGGACCTGAACGTGTTCTACCCCGGCACGCTGCTGGAGACGGGCCACGACATCCTGTTCTTCTGGGTGGCTCGGATGGTGATGATGGGCCTCAAACTGACCGGCAAGCTGCCCTTCACCGAGGTGAGACCCACCAGAACACAACAGGGAGTGATCTCACGTGTGGCGCAGTGGGTTGCGCGTTGGTGTTCGGCTCAGGGGGTCACAGGTTCAAACCCCACTGCAGTCAGCATGTCGTTGTGTCCCCGAGACACTTCACCCCAAATTGCTCCTGTGGGGATTGTCCACAGGATTGAGTATGTAATATCAGGGCCTGCAGCAGGACATGACTCAGCAATAATAGTCTGACACAATCACCACATTCAAGACCCTCCTCAAAACCTCTCACTGTCGTGCTCCTTATCGTCTGTCTCCCCTGAATAACCTGTCCCTATCATTTGTGTCCACTTTAATTGTCTTCTCCATGATGGTGTGTTTGTGTTTTTATCTTGTTCAGTTGCTTTTACCTCTTAGAATATTCAACAAAGTGTACGGTGTCCTTGGGAGTCGTGAAAGGCGTCTTAAATAAAATGTATTATTATTTGTATTATTATTAATAATGCTTTTGCTTCAGGTTTATCTGCATGCGGTGGTGAGGGACGCCCACGGGAGGAAGATGAGCAAATCTCTGGGCAACGTCATCGACCCTCTGGACGTCATCGCAGGGATCTCCCTCGAGGTAAAGACTTTGTTTCATGTTCAAATATGTGCATAGTATCGTCCATCCGGGGTGTCACCACACTCCCCCGAGGCTCGCTGTGTTATGGAAGCTTTATTAAGCACCCTTTCTGCTGCCAACGAGCTTTAATTGAGGCCATCGATCTCTCCCCGGAAACTGCTCAGCCAGACGCAGCCGACCTGTCCTCTAGAGGCCACTGAAGGACTGGGTTAGACTACACTGTACCCCTAAGAATAAGAACCATTTAACCGTCCTTTGCTGCCTATTAAAACACACAGCTGTTGTTTTTTTCATTCTCAATATGAGAAGAGGACATTTTTTCAATGATGATTTATGTCAGGGATCGCCAGTATCCAATAGACACTTTCGCGGGCCAGCAATTTTTATATATAGCCCAGAATTTTGAAGTTTTTGACCGGGGGGTGCTAGTGGAGCACGCTCAGGTACTGCGGAGCACATAAAGCTTAGCAGACTCTTCACGCTAACGAAGGACGCTTTTAGGCTACTGTCCCGCAGCTGCTGCCTCTCTGTTGGACTCTGTTGGGGGGGGGGGGGGGGTGCATGTACTGTGTGGTCGCCGGAGCCTCGCAGCGGGGCTACTGCTGCAGAGCGCATAAGGATCACTTCTTCTTCAGGGCAGGGAAGGCTACGCAGTACGCAGGCTACTGTCCCGCAGCTGCTGCCTCTCTGTTGGACTCCGGTACTGCACATTACTCACGAGACGTTGTATAAAAAAAAAAACGAGTGGGGGGCGAACGCACTAACCACTCCACCAACGCCACAGTCACCCCCGTCGCGCGTGCCGGATGTGGCCCGCGGGCCGCCAGTTGATGGTCACTGATTTATGGAATAGAAATGTTGGCAAAAGATGTTTTTGCAACCTTTAAGAAATCCTGAATTATTACGATCCTTGAGAAACAGATGTTTTTAGGTTTAGGATGAAGTGTTTTTTTAACACTGTAAGATAAGGGTCCATGAGGTTATTAAGTTTGCCTCAAAATCCCCTGTCTTTCGTTTCAGGGTTTGATAGTGGGTATCTAATCCAGGGGGTGTTTTATGACATGCATGTATTTTGTAGATGCTCTGTTTCTAACTCTTAAAAAAGGCGTATGTTACTCAATATTAATTCTCTAAACGTTAAGATGATAATTATATGAAGACCAGTCTGCTCTGATTGGTTAGCTGGCCGGCTCTGTTGGGATTGGTCTACCGCTTAGAGATGTCCCGCCCCTTAGCCTTACAATGTGTCGGAGCGCTAGCCAATAGAAGCACGAGTTGTATATAGTCTTGTCAGTATGTTACGGAAGTAAACAAAGGAGTCCAATGGAGGCGGTTCAGGCAGGGGGGGGGGTGTGTGGGAGAGAAACTCCCTCTGGAGGTAACGCAGGGATGTTAGCCTTTGCAGGGCTTTTACATGCACTAAAACCTGGATAACACAGCACAGCAGCGGTTCCCAACCCGTGGGCCGCCAAATAATTAGCAAAACATGATTTGTTTGGAAACATTTTCATTATTAAGATTTTTTTTTATTTGAACCTCCTTTCTCTTTCTCGATCCTCCTTAGCAACGGTCATTACAGTCCTTGACAGCGGTCTGTTCTCCTGGATTAACAACACGTCACATGTTCTGAATTGACCAATCAGAACTTTATTTAGCCTCCGTAATGTTTATGGTTGAATGTGGGCCGATCATATTTTTTTTTAGATTCGTAAGTGGGCCCTGAGTTGAAAAGCTTGGGAACCGCTGCACTACCGGAAAGGGAAAACCCCTAAATGCTTATTAGTGCCCCTTTTTTATAAGTTGCAACGTCACATCCTCACTTATTCCTCACCCCCTCTAGAGTCTCCATGCCCTGTTTACGGACAGCAACTTGGACCCAGTGGAGGTGGCGAAGGCGAAGCAGGGCCAGACGTCGGACTACCCTAACGGCATCCCAGAGTGCGGCACGGACGCTCTGCGCTTCGCCCTGTGCGCCTACACCAGCCAAGGTTAACTCAACTCTCTCTTTCCCCCGTGGTGTGCCGGAGCTCAGCCTTCACTACATCAAATATATCTAAACAGTGAATAAACAGTGGGTACAAGGTCAGCTGTTCCAACATATACACAGAAGTCATCCTTTAATCCTTGTTGTGTGTGTGTGTCTCTCAGGTAGGGATATCAACCTGGATGTCAACCGCATCCTGGGCTACCGTCACTTCTGCAACAAACTGTGGAACGCTGTGAAGTTTGCCATGAAGACGCTCGGAGAAAACTTTGTGCCGTCAGAGAAAGCCCAGGTGAGAAGATCAAGGACACGGAGAACATAAACAAGCACTCATCCAAACCTATTCATATTCAGCTACTGACACATTTGGACCAAGGACTCTCTGTGTCTGGGGGTTTCTCTTACCGCTATGCTTTGTTTTCATCAACTGTTGATATTTGGGAGGTAACCCCTGAATCCTTCCCTCTGTTTTGTCCTTTCCTCGCCCCCTCAGCTGAGTGGAGACGAGAGCGTGTCAGACAGGTGGATTTTGTCTCGCCTCAGTGCTGCCGTCGCTCTCTGCGATGCCGGCTTCAAGGCCTACGAGTTCCCCACCATCACCACCGCCATCTACAACTTCTGGCTGTACGAGCTCTGTGACGTCTACCTGGTGAGAAACCCCGTGCCATTCATCTTGAACGGCATCTCTAATGTCACGGAATCATGTGGAGGAAATTCCTCAGAGAAACAGATACATGATTCACGGACAGAGTTTGTCTTTGGTTACAGTCACACTCTGATGTCGAGCAACGAACTGCTCCCACCATCAATTCTCTTAAGCATTATCTAAACATCCCCACCGTTAAACCATAAAACCCAAATCCCCCTTACACTGCCTTTGCCCTCCTGAAATGTAAATCATTAACATGTGTCGTGGCTTCCTTCCTTGCTTTTCTCTCAAGCCACTCGACGCCTTAAGCAGACATCTTTCCTTTCCTTTACTTTACTTACAGTTGAAGAGTTGCTTGACCTCTGATGGTTCGATGATGTTATGCGATGTGCTCAAAATAAAATAACTTTTACACACGCAACAAAGAAAAGAGGTAATAAAATAACTGTCTTGATAAGGCTTCATAGCTTCATAACTTAAAGGGTTAAAAACTGGTCCTCGACGGCGTCTTTCTAGCAGCTCGCCCATCACTGTCGCTTCAGAGCAGGCGCCGTGGGAATTATCGTCTTCTATAGTGTGTTGACGACAGACGTCACAATTAGGTGTGACAAAATACTGGCTCTAACAATACGTCAAACACACACAGGACTAGAAATACAATTGAACAGGCAGATTATAAGAATATATGTTTGAAAGGATTATATGATCATTTGAAACGATCTCTGCCTGTGCTGCAGGAGAGTGTGAAGCCGGTGCTGAGCCGAGCGGAGGAGGACAGCAGCAGCCAGAGGCAGGCGCTGGTGTGCAGACAGACGCTCTACACCTGTCTGGACGTCGGTCTGCGGCTCCTGTCTCCCATCATGCCATTCGTCGGCGAGGAGCTCTACCAGAGGTTACCACGACGACGACCTCAGAGTGACCCCCCCAGCATCACCGTCACTTTGTACCCCGATTCAGAGGAGGTGAGGCTGGTTCAGAACGAATTGATGCGTAAACACAGCGACAGTGGGTCATTGGAAGTGTGTGGATGTTAGCGGGGAGAAAGTCAAAGCCTTATTGTTTTGGAAAATCCCATAAATAGGCCATGGGAATTAGAAGCACTCGAGTTGACTTTTGGGAGATTCTTTTGAAGCCTGCTGCTTACCATTATAAAGTTGGCTTTGTCTTTGTTTTGTTTGTCTACCCTCCCTCCCAAATGTAAAGCGTCTTTGGGTTCAAGAAAAGCGCTATAGAAATAAAATATATTATTATTATTATTAAAGAAATCCAAGTTTTGTAGTATTACTGTACCGACTTACCTATCCTGTGAATTGGGGCTGAATGTCTTTGAATTTGATGTTTACGAAGGTGTAGATACTCTGTATAAATGACTGTACGATATTTATTATTTGAATTAGGACTGCTTCGATTTCATTTTCATTTTGTATCTTTTCAGCTAACATTTTTTAGATTAGTTTAATTTCAGTTTTTCTTTGGGCCAGGTATAATGTCTCAGAAGTATGTAGCTACATATAAAACAAATACATAGTTGGAGCATTTAACTTTAGTTTGAATAATTTGTTTGTATTGGTTTAAAGGTCCCCTATTATACTGTTTTCATCGATATATTATAGGGCTCAGATATATACAGAACATGTCTCTGATTGGCTGAAACACCAAACAGATCATTGCAGCATTACCCATAACCCCCTCTGTTTCAGCCCTGTTTCCAAAGTGCTGATTCTCTGTCTGTTACTTCAGATGAAAATAAGGAGCCCCTCCCCACGCCCCTCTGAGAGACATTTGGTTAGAAAGAACTCAATGGTGCTCTAGAGGAGATTCAGGTGATAAGGGGGGGGGGGGGGGTTACCTTGGTTGCTGATTGGCTAATGGTTACACAAGACAACACATCGTTATGACATCATAAAGTGGCCAAAATCTGATCAGCTCATTTTCAGACAGGTTTTTGAAGGGGGACATGAAGAAGAGGGGACACATGTTGATGTAGAAGAGACATGAAGAAGAGGGGACACATGTTGATGTAGAAGAGACATGAAGAAGAGGGGACACATGTTGATGTAGAAGAGACATGAAGAAGAGGGGACACATGTTGATGTAGAAGAGACATGAAGAAGAGGGGACACATGTTGATGTAGAAGAGACATGAAGAAGAGGGGACACATGTTGATGTAGAAGAGACATGGAGAAGAGGGGACACATGTTGATGTAGAAGAGACATGAAGAAGAGGGGACACATGTTGATGTAGAAGAGACATGAAGAAGAGGGGACACATGTTGATGTAGAAGAGCCATGAAGAAGAGGGGACACATGTTGATGTAGAAGAGACATGAAGAAGAGGGGACACATGTTTATGTAGAGGAGACATGAAGAAGAGGGGACACATGTTGATGTAGAAGAGACATGAAGAAGAGGGGACACATGTTGATGTAGAGGAGACATGAAGAAGAGGGGACACATGTTGATGTAGAAGAGACGTGAAGAAGAGGGGACACATGTTGATGTAGAAGAGACATGAAGAAGAGGGGACACATGTTATGTAGAGGAGACATGAAGAAGAGGGGACACATGTTGATGTAGAAGAGACGTGAAGAAGAGGGGACACATGTTGATGTAGAAGAGCCATGAAGAAGAGGGGACACATGTTGATGTAGAAGAGACATGAAGAAGAGGGGACACATGTTGATGTAGAAGAGCCATGAAGAAGAGGGGACACATGTTGATGTAGAAGAGACATGAGAAGAGGGGACACATGTTGATGTAGAAGAGCCATGAAGAAGAGGGGACACATGTTGATGTAGAAGAGACATGGAGAAGAGGGGACACATGTTGATGTAGAAGAGACATGAAGAAGAGGGGACACATGTTGATGTAGAAGAGCCATGAAGAAGAGGGGACACATGTTGATGTAGAAGAGACATGGAGAAGAGGGGACACATGTTGATGTAGAAGAGCCATGAAGAAGAGGGGACACATGTTGATGTAGAAGAGACGTGAAGAAGAGGGGACACATGTTGATGTAGAAGAGACATGAAGAAGAGGGGACACATGTTGATGTAGAAGAGACGTGAAGAAGAGGGGACACATGTTGATGTAGAAGAGACGTGAAGAAGAGGATTTTGCACAATAGGTGACCTTTAAATAGAAAAACCTTGGTCAGAACTGCAGATTTCTATTTATCAAGTTGCCGTTCCAGACTTTGAGAGATATTTTTAGTGTTCTCCTTCTGTCTTAGTGATGTGTGTGTGTGTGTGTGTGTGTGTGTGTGTGTGTGTGTGTGTGTGTGTGTGTGTGTGTGTGTGTGTGTGTGTGTGTGTGTGTGTGTGTGTGTGTGTGTGTGTGTGTGTGTGTGTGTGTGTGTGTGTGTGTGTGTGTGTGTGATCTGTAGTTCTGCTGGCACAGTGAGGAGGTCGACCGCGACATGGAGTTCGTGATGACCGTGATCAAAACCATCCGCTCACTGAGGGCCGACTACAACCTGACCAAGACCAGAGCCGACTGTAAGCTCACACACACACACACACACACACACACACACACACACACACACACACACACACACACACACACACACACACACACACACACTCACTCACTCACTCACTCACTCACTCACTCACACACACACACACACACACACACACACACACACACACACACACACACACACACACACACACACACACACACACACACACACACACACACACACACACACACACACACACACACACACACACACACACACACACACACACACACACACACACTCGGAACATGAAGCTAACTGATGAAAAGTGGAGAAATGACATGAATTCAAGTCCTGTACCTAAATATAGGTTTTAGGCACTTTACTTATACTTAAATACTTCCTCTTGACTGATTCTCAGAGGCAATTATTATACCTTTTTACAAATGATGTATTTGTTACTTTACATACGAGGCCTTGCAATGTATGAAACGACAGAGCACTTTATACAGCAGAGAAATGCAAGTTGTGCTCCATCCTGGATTACAATATGAACTGCTGCTGCACGCATTCATATCGAGCGTTAACTATCTACTTCAAAGGAGTTGACTTTTTAGATATTAAGTCAATCTTGCTGAAAAAACTTCTGTGCAGTTACTGAAGTAAAGTTTGAAGGCAGGACTTTAATTGATGTAACAATTTCTTTTGGATGGTATTTACGTTGTTGTTTTGCTTTTCTATGTGAGGAGTATTTGCACTACTGCTGAATATAATTGTCAAAAGAGAAAAATACCTCGTTTGACCAACACCCACATTTTCCTTATGCCATGGTGTATCAACAATGATCGCGTTTCCTTTCACACTTTTGTTTAAATCCTTAATGTCTCTTGTCGACAAGTTATTAGAACCAGGATACTTTATTTATCCTGGGGGGAGTTTCATTTTATTTTTTTGACAGTTGCTAGAATAGTATAGAAATGTGTATAAAAACACAAGAACTTAAAGTAAAATTTAGCACACTGTACACAATATACAACCGTAGTTATTTTTAAATATGTATATTACAATATATACTGTCGTGTAATGTATTTGTATAAATGAAAAGATAATGATAACCAGATAATTGCTCAAATGTACCGTGACGATGCCTAAACTTCCCTTCCTCTCCTTTTATCCAAGGCTTTTATTGTCATGTGTATATAGCTACAGTGTAGTTATGGCAACGGAAATCTTAGGTCACAGGCTCACCAGATAATTGCTCAAACGTACAGTATAATGATGCCTAAACAAACATATTTCCCTCTCCTCCAGGCTACCTGCAGTGCATCGACTCGGCGACGGCCTCCCTGCTGCAGAGGCACAGTCTGCAGATCCAGACGCTGTCCTACTCTCAGGCCGTGCTCCCGCTGACCTCAGACCAGCCCGTCCCAGCAGGCTGCGCCGTGGCCATCGCCTCTGACAGATGTACCGTCAACCTCATGCTCAAGGTGAGTCGTCTGCAGCTGTGATTGGTTTCTCCCGTCTCTCTTCACCGGACGTGTAAATACATTAGCTCTGGTGAAGCCTCTCAGACACGTGTTGATGCATCATGATGTTGACCATGTAATATGTGTTCTTAAAGTCGCAAACATTTCAATTCACTGGTTCTGTTTTGACTAGTTACTGTACATGACTGCTTAAGTATTATATGCAGGTCTCCCTTGAAAAAGAGATCTATGATCTCAATGGGACCAATCTGGTTAAATAAAGGTTTGAAATGAAATATATTCCTATCTAACATATTTATATTTAATAATAAAGCTGTATTTGTATAGCACTTTTGATACACTAGGTGCAGCTCAAAGTGCTTTAACAACATGGCACACATTAAACGCGAAATTCACTTTTTGCACACATGCTGCGTAAAACCATAATATAAAAATTCAAGGAACATAAGGAGGTAAAAAAAGGACAATAAAAAAAATGATGACCAAAAAGTTGTTGACAGAAAACCCACTCGGTAAAACACAATGAATAAATATATAAATCACGTTTAAAAGAAAGTTGGATGTTGCTAATAAGAAGCTAATTAAACAATTTTTTTCACTGAGTTGACAATATTCAGTATTTAATTCCTCTGTAGTTTTACATTTGATTTTACATGTATACAATTCCTTACTCTCATATTTTACTTGCACCATTATCACTTACCATCTTATTTCGTTTGAGTTAAGTATACTGTATGTTGCTTATTGGAGGACTTACTATTTACATTGCCAACAACTACAATGTAAGTGTTCATGTGACAATAAAGCTTTGGAGCTTTGAATACTATTTAATCTAGGTCTCCTCCACTTTGAGTGTACAGTAGTACTCAATCTGTATCTCAATCATAATATGTTCCTTTACTTCCCTCAGGGTATCATTGATGTGGAGAAGGAAGTGTCCAAGCTGCTGACAAAGAAAGGTGAAGTGGAGAAAGCGATGGAGAAGCTGAGAGAGAAGATGGCGAAGAGCGACTACGCGGAGAAGGTCCCGGTGAAGGTGCAGGAACTGGATGCGGAGAAGGTGCGAAAAAGAAATGGTCTCCCAGGGTTTGAGGCGGTGTCGTGAACTTCTGCAAACTAATGATTTCCTGTTCCTCCACAGCTCCGACAGAGCCAAACTGAACTCGAGAAGGTGAAAGAAGCCACGGACAACTTCAGGAAAATGGTGTGACGTTCCCCGTAGCAATATGTAAATCCGTAAATTCATTTTCCAAGTCGACTGTAGTAAGGAGGACATTCAATAAATCTCTTGTGACAGACAATCGTCTTGTTCTCTCCCATCTCTGTACAATGCAACGCTTGAGTTCAGTGCCTTATGTCAAACCTTTTATTCAGCATATTTAATAGAACATGTAAGAGGACATTTTAGGACACAGCTTTGTTCATTCAGATAAAAGATGTATCTAAGTGATAAGCAAACAAAGCTTATCACTTTGGCTGCATTCTTAAAGATTAAAACTCCTATGATAATTTGATACTATAGCGATGCATCTTAACTTATAATTGCTTCTTTGCAGAGGGAGCGGTGGCTTCCCTAACAGACCAACACTGAACAGGATGATTAAAACTAACCTCAAAAGAAAACATGTACCATATTTTACAGGTGTGTGGGTGGAAGGGGGGGGGGGGGTAGAAGTAGATCTTCCCAGATGCCATCACAGCAACATTATACATGACACACTGTTGGAAGAGATCTGCGACAGATTACAGTACGTTCACACCATGCCAGGAACACACTGCTGACCACAGGCCATCTGGATCTACAGCCTCCAGGGGGAGTGGAACTCGGAGGCGGGCAGAGGGGTGCAGTGTGTTGTTTCAAAGTTTCTCATGTACTTCCGCGCCTGGAGAGAAAGAAAAAAGACAGCGGGCATGGAGGAGGAATAGACAATGAGAGGTGTGGGAGGGAAATGAACAAAAAGTGCACAACTTTATATATATTGGGTTCCTTTACAAACGTCTCCCGTCCTCTTAAGGCTTCTCACAGGAGGAATACCCAGGGACCCAAAGCATTAGCTGTAATTGATGGCAGTGCTGTTGTTTGTTAAATGACTTCAATAAGCTGAGCGCGGCGAAATATATTACTGCAGTCAACCAGAGAGCACAGGTGAGCCGGTTGCTATGGAGACAGCTATAGTGAGCCTCGGTAAGGAAACGCTGTGATGTTTTAATTTAAACGAGAAAATTGGACTTGGTGGCTTGGATAGGTGTGAAGAAGAGATCGGGGTTCTGCCCTTTAAACCCAACGGGAAAGAAACAACAGGTGAGATTAAAGTGCATCGCTAACAGAAACCTTACCAAGAAAAGAGCAAGCTGCCTCCTTCCCTCCATTGCCATATCCTCACCTGGAACAAAACAGAGTGTGTGTGTGTGAGGCCTTGTTAAAGAACTGAAGAAGTACACCATGTCGGGGGGGAATGTACATTGTTCCAGCCAAAAGGACAATGCAGAGAAAGACAAGAGTAACATATTAAAGAGGCCCTTTACTGTTGCAAGCTAGAGGAACTCCCTCTGGAGGGGATTGAGCCTTCTCAGACCATACGACCTACAGGAAAGGGAGACCCCCCCCCCAAAAAGCATAATATGGCCTCTTTAAAAAAGACACCATAAAACATCCTAATCCCGTAGTAACAATTGTAAAGAACGAAGTATTGCACATAGTGTTATAGTCCGCCTGTGCGCGGGTAGTGTTTGTTTGACGAGTAAATGAGAAAGGACCCGAGGGGCTTACCAACACTCCATGGAAACAAAACATCTCCTTCAGCCTGATAGGACTGCAGCACAGACACACACCAGTCATCGTCCACCTCGTAGCCGCTGTACACCGACGCTGAGAGAGGACATGTCCCCGCATTAAACACACGTGATGAATGGTTCAGCTGAGTTCTGAGGCGGTGGAAGGAACCAGGTTCACCAACTCAGCTACTGCGCTTCAGTAGATTGTTGATTATGTTATGCTACTACATACTCCTACTCCACTGCAATTTGGAAATACATTTGTACTCGTTATATTTATTTGACAAGATGAGCTACTTTGCAGCTTCATATTTTTGTAACAATAATTCAATTGACGAATGACTTATTACATACTTTTATGAATGAATACCTTGCAGTATAAAAAGTAAACTAAAATGGTTTTCCATTTAATAAGGAACCAGTGAAAGAATATGTACTCGGCCAAAATGGCGATTGTAAGTACTTTGCTTTTTGGTACTTTTCCATAGGGACTTGGCAACTGGAAGGTCACCAGTTCAAGTCCCGGCAAGACCAAGTGCTACCGAGCTGTCCCTGAGCTAGGCACCGTTCCCTACACGGCTCCCCGGGCGCCGTTCAAAATGGCAGCGCACTGCAGAGAAACAATTTCCCCACGAGGGATTAATAAAAGTCCATCTTATTTATTTATATTTTGGACTTGGTACTTTCACTGAGGAAGGATTTTGAACGTCAGACTTTTATTTGAGTATTTGTTAACGGTGTTATCGGGACTTTTACTTAAATCTCTGGCTACTTCTCCCACCTCTGGCAAACAGTGTAATGGCGGTCACACTTACCTTCCTCTATGGGATTGGAGGACCCCAGCCATTGTCTTACAACTCGAACTCCTTCTTCTGTCATTATTTTTGGATACCTAAGCAGGGAAATGCCGTCACTCAACGCAAGTACTTACTGTACACACTGATCTTATCCAACAATGAGAACACTGACCTGAACTGCAGCAGCTTGAGCAGCAGGTCGTTGCCTCTGTTGGACATCACGTCCTCTGGACCGCTGCAACACAGTGAGCACATTCATGTTATAAATAGAGCCAGTTCCCAGGTCACTAAGTGAGTACTGCCTCCTCTACCTCTGCGCTAATTAAGGAGTCACTTAATCAAGATGATGATTCAAGTGCTGGGAAGTTGTGTGTGTGTGTGTGTGTGTGTGTGTGTGTGTGTGTGTGTGTGTGTGTGTGTGTGTGTGTGTGTGTGTGTGTGTGTGTGTGTGTGTGTGTGTGTGTGTGTGTGTGTGTGTGTGTGTGTGTGTGTGTGTGTGTGTGTGTGTGTGTGTGTGTGTGTGTGTGTGTGTGTGTGTGTGTGTGTGTGTGTGTGTGTGTGTGTGGACCAGGGATGGGCAACTTGGATGGTGGTGGGGGCCACATCATTAATTTTTTCTCTGGAAGTGTCTCCTTGTACGATGTGAGGGTCTAAGGACAGAGGGTCTAAGGACAGAGGGTCTAAGGTCAGAGGGTCTAAGGTCAGAGGGTGTTGTTTTCTCAGACTGATATTCTGCACAGACTGTGCTGTTGTATTTGCTGTAAAGTGTCCTTACTGTAAGGTCATTATATATATTTTAATATTTTATGTACAGCACTTTGGCTCGACCAAAAATCGTTTTAAAAATGTGGTATATAAATAAAACTTGATTTGATTTATGTACTGGCCACCAGGGGAACACACACATGCACACATTCCATGTATTGTATGTAATTATTAACACATGTACTAAGTCTGACATCTTCCCTGAAAGATTGTAAAATGTCAATGAACATCCTCTAATAAGCTCACTAAACAAATATCACTTCACAGAAATGTTATTTAAGTGGCATGTTTGTATTGAACAGGTTATTTAACAGTGGAATAAAACTATTTTCAAACAATTGGAAAGCACGGAAAGTGTGTGTGCATTGAGATGAACCTTTAAGAGGACATGAGCATGGAGTCATGAACACTGACCCAGACATCAGTCATCTGACTTGAACCTCAGACACTTGTATCCGGTCTCTGCATTCCCCTTATTCCACAATAAGGGTCCACACAGACACCCGTCAGCCCGCACCCTGCTGTTCCTCAGCGCCGCTCCCCCCCCCCCCCCTCCCGCTGACATTATGAATGAAAAGCGTATAGTAATCATAAACTTGTTTCGCCAAATTCAGATGATAAAAACAAACTTTGAAGCTTCTGCGGCATAATTACAAGCGGTAACTTAACGTCACAGCAGGCATAACAACAGCCGGTGTTTCTTGTTAGTGTTTCCCCGGGAAACACAAACACGGCCGCCATTTGCCCATCCCTGATCTGGACCAATCAGCCGGGTAATTGCGTGCTCATCATGTATGCTCAAGGACCTCATGTTTGCAGCAAATCAGACTTTTTTATCACAGTAATTGAAAAGCCTGCTGGGGCCGGATACCGGATCCTTTTATTTACTAATTAATTGGTCTTTCTTCAAAGATGTGGAGTTTCTCAGTCACTGATCCGCAGGCAGAGAGAGAGAGAAAAGAGTCGGCCATATGTTTGAGTTCATCTTGGGAATCGAGGGGTTACTGTATTTCTGACCGAACCAGAGCTGGTGATTGGTGGAAAGGTGGAAAGATGCTTTTGTTTCTGAATGAAGAGTGTTTTGAGATGACAAGGCCAACAAGCTGGTATTAGTTTGGGCTCAACATTTGAGTCCCAGTGGTCGAGGTTTTGTCTTCATTTCACAGAATCTTAAATTGTGAAATAACTTTTGATAACATCTTAACAAAGCTGTTACAATGCCCTAATTCAACATCCTATTCCAAGCCTTTGTATCTTACAGGACCCTGCCTGTGTAAAGCCAATGGAAAGCACGCTGGCTCTACTTAACACAGTGACATTTAAAGATGGACTCACGTTGTGGTGATGATCTCATCTCTGGTTCTCCTGATCAGCAGGACCGGTCCCTGATATCTGGAGGAAGAGAAGGAGTCGTGTTAATCATCATCATCATCATCGAGCTACGCCTGCCACTACAAAGGTTAGTTTCACAATTACGATCCAATAAGTTGTGTAATGTTCAGCGAAGCAGATTTGGACTTGGAAGTGACTCACTTGAGAAGCTGGTCAGCGTTGTTGAGGTTCATGTACTGCCTCACTGCGTGCTGTACCAACGGTTCTGAGAGAAGGTATTTCAGTTGGTAAAACAAATCCACCTATTGAAAACACATAATGCAGTGTATGACCTTTAACCCCTCAGACTCACTCCAGCTGTCGGGCATGACCTTGAGGGCAAGAGGCAGGAGGTCATCGAAGGAGGCGTCCAGCACCACTGATTGGATCTCTGGGTATGACATCACTGCCCAACTGGCTGTGACAGGAAACGGAGAGATAGACAAAATGAAGATTACAGGATGGTCAGAATCAGAACGATATGTGGTGCCAACGAACCGGAAGTTAGCGTTTACCAAAAATTTAAATATTAGTTAACAGCAGAAAATAACTTCTGTGGTAAGAAAAACGGTTGATACTTTTTTGTACCGCAAAAATAATCGCAAAAATAATCTCCTCAAGAGTGAATTGAATCGCCATAAGTCAAATCTAACTTGGTCTATAAAGAAACTACATCACATTCGCATGGTTGCACACCACCACCGCTAAGCTAACGGCGGCTAAAGTTCTTTGGATGAAGTTTGGTCTAATTTTGCCACACATAGAAATGTCGGATATTCACAAGTGAGGTCTTTACTGACGTATTTGTCATAGAATAAACGTGAAGAACTCTTTAGTTTATTTAAATCACCCATGTCAGGTATCTAACCAAAAACACGTTAAAAAAAACAGTTGTCTTCAAGAGTGAACCGGATATAATGCTTCGTTTTCTTAGGACTCATTCCTGCACCACTCTTTATCACAAGTCTCTATCAAAGTGCTCTTCGTGTATGGTTGTGGCCTCTGTGTACCTGTGAACCCTCCTATGGACCAGGCGTACACCACTATGTCGGAGAGCTGGAAGCCCAGCCGGTGCACTGCATACTGGATCACCACATCCATGGCGTTGGCCTCATTCTGCGGGAACGGCACTCCCTGGCAGAAAGATACAAGTAAAGAAGAAAAAGCAATATCCATGCATTATTAAACATAACAGTAACAAACAATCCACCTACAAGACAACAAACTCCCAAAGAGTTGACAGATTTACAACAGCGATAATATCGACCGGGGTTTCAACATCCTGTTGTTTTTCACCGTGTGTTTGGGAATATGTGAAGCACAGGCATACACTTCAAGTTAATGCTGGTTTAACCCATAAGAACTCGGACCCATTTCTACTTTTGGGGAAATTAAGCGGAACATAATTTAGACTAAATAGAGTTAGACCACCTAAAAACACATTTCTGACAAGAAACCCCCCCTCGTGTCAAATATCTGAAATGTGACGTATGTGGTAAAACAACTCTACATATAACTTCATTAACGAGGATGATTTTCTGGTTTAAATTAGTTTGAACATTCTTTGAATTGAAGAATAAGAACATATTAACTCAATATAATTGAATCAGCTAAATTAACTGAGCAGATCTTAATTATATTTCTAACTGTGCATAGCCTAAATGTCACTTTGGGTTTACTGTGAACGTGTAGGGTTCAAGTCCCAATGTGACATTAGTGTCACCGCGATGTTCGTCTCATTTGTTTCATATCAATTTGATCAAGAAATGTTTCCACAACAGGTTCAATGTAATAAAGGACATGTTATGTCATTCTTAAATGGCTTGAATTGTACCTTTAGCAACAACAACAAAAGCTTTTGAAATGTAGCTCGTTCGGTCACACGTGTTAGCCTGGCACATGGACATGTTGGACATGTTGTCATGGGAACACCTAATCACATGACCTGGACCATGACCCACCAGACTGTTCAGTGTGTGTGGCTTAGGGACTTCATTTGTAGTCATTATCAATATCAGTAAAATTCCATGATTTCTGGATACCAATTTCTATACCACTGTAATAAATACATCTAAATAATACAATGTACTTTAACGTTTTCTCTTTTTACATTTTAGTAGGATGTTAAATAGGTCGTAAATCCCTCTTTAATATTTACTCCTATTAAACAATTGTATTTTTTCAAGTTTCTCGACAACAACTACATTTGCCCACACCACGGTAACATTATAATTCTTTGGATCTCGTGCGCTTCAGAGAGAACACACACAGACATTTTATTGTGATGTGTTTGGGGCGTTTCCAAAGCATAGTTTCCACAGCTCGGAAAGCTCCGCTTGCTTCTCCAGCTGGACACAATACCATACCCATTAGCCAGCTAGACTGAACATCACCAAACCAACTGGATAGTGTCTGTGATCCAATCAGAATGCCCTTATTCGTCCCACAGAAATGTACATTGTTAATAGGAAAGGATACCGGACACATCTACTCATGACTTTAAGACTGTAGCTCCTCTTCTTTGAAACCTGCTCAGATTGCCTTGAAGATCCTCCGGGTCCAATATTTTATTGTATTTGATTCCATTTTACCTTCACAATACCATTTTGGCAAGTGGATTTTCTAAGTTATAATTGTATTTTTGTACACAGTCATCCATGTACACACTGAGACAAATGTGTTTTGTGATATTGGGCTTTATAAATAACATTTGATTTGGATTCAGTACCAAATGTGAAAACCCCGCTTACCGTACTGCCTGCAAAGCCAGGGTGGTTCCAGCCCAGCACAGAGTAGCCACCTGCAGCGCACACAACCAAGTTGAATGGAAATGCATATAGGATACAAATGATATCTGTGCTTTAGTTCGATAAAACATCTTAAATCTTGTGAAGTACAGGACCCTCACCCTCCAGTGGAGTGTTCATGCAGCCCACCTCATAGAAGCCTGCGTTCCCCTCACAGCAGATGACCTGCGGCAGAATTCAAACATTTCAACAGCCACCCGTAATGTGAGACATTGTGTTACAAACCTGGAGCAAGCCCAAGGCACAACAACAACAAACGAGTGCAGCCACTAACCAGGGTCTGGCCTTTCTGGCCCCCCTCCCTCCTCCGGTCCACAAACATTGTGTCGATCTCATTGCCATCGCAGGCCACAAGCTTGTTCCTCTGGCCGTCAAACTGTGACAAGAGAAGCCCATATCAGCAGGGAACGGTGATTTATTGAAGTGAAAACAGACGTTGTTAGTGTTAGTGTGTGTTTGTACCTCTTCTATTAGCCTGGCCTGGCCTTGCTGGAGCATGGGCCTCATGGCTTTCTGCAGTAAACCCACAGAGCCCGGGTACAGCATCCTCCTCCCAAACGAGTGGACAATGAGAAAACTAGAGAAGAACAAAATGGACTTCATGAGCAATACTGGAATAGCACTTTTTAGTTTCCTGGTAAAATAAGAATGAATAAACGGTAAATAACATGCAAAACGCTTATTATTAGTAACACATCTGTAGTGTCTGCCTTAGCGTTTCCATCACATGTGTCAAACCCAAGGCCCGGGGGCCGAATCCGGCCCTTGGTGGATTTAATTTCGGCCCGCAGGATAATTTCTAATTACTATTAGATCTGGCCCGCCGGTATATTGCACGCACACCTTCACTCCATCCTGAGGGTCTCCTCCGCTCAGAGCCTGAGCCCAAACATTGATGACCTTGCCCCCGAGATGAGATGCCAAGTATCTGCTTGAACTAGCATCACAGAGATAGAGCCATAAGAAATGAATGCAACTGATTATTTAATGTTGTTTTTATAGGCAATAGTGTAAGCTTTGTTAGTTCCAGGTTTAATATGTGCAATAAATTCATTTCAATACGTTTTGCAATAAACATTGAACCAGTCCGGCCCTCCACTAGTACCCATTTTTAAATGTTGGCCCACTGTGTATTTGAGTTTGACCCCTGCTGTAGATGGTGTACTGGAATAGTACTTTATAGTTTCCTGCACATTTTACATTTGTATTCATTTAATGTAATATCTAATATTCCATTCCTCACACCCTTAATGTATATCCTGCTTTATATTTTGTTACTGTAGATTTGTATTTCAACATGTATATTTTCAACTTTTTTTTTTAAAAAGCTATTTTATTTCTATTTGAGATGTTTACATTTTGGATTGTTTATTTCTTCTAGTCTTTTAATTTCTCTAATGTACAATATCTTTTTATGCAGCTGCAACGCAAACATTTCTCAAATTGAGATCAACAAAGTACTTCTTATCTTATCTTATCTTATCCAGGGTATCTGCAGGAATCCTGAAGTCAAATGTAAGACCTTTTAAGACCCTTTCCATACATTTTAAGACCTCATCGCTACTTGGAGTTTTAACCGGTTACCTTGGCGACACACTTTACCTCACATTGACTATATACAGTATTGAGTGTCCTTCCTCCTTATCTTCCAACCATTTGGATGCAAACTTGCATTTCCCCATAACGATGTTGCTTAGCAACCGGCGTAAACGGGCCTTCGCGCGCTATCAAATCCAATCCACTTTATTTATATAGCACAGTTTAAAAACAGAGGGTTTGCCAAAGTGCTTCACAATGAACATAACATTATAATAAAATATGATATTACACGAATAGATAAAAAAAAGCACACATAAGAATAAATACAAGGCACTAAAGGCTATGGACAGACAGTGAAAGCATACAAATAGGTATGACATAGGTCAGACTGACTGGTAAGCGAGGGAAAAGAGGTGGGTTTTTAGGCGGGACTTAAAAGCTTCAAGAGTGGGCGACAATTTAACATGAGGGGTCGTTCCAGAGCCTGGGGGCTACCGATGAGAACGCTCGGTCTCCCCTTTGTTTTTGGGACTACAAGCAGCAGCTGATCAGCCGACCTCAAAGCCCTTGAGGCGGTGTACACCTGTAAGAGGTCGGAGATGTACTCTGGGGCCAGCCCATTAAGAGACCATCAAGCAGTGAGCGTGCGATGTCCTGTTCAGATGACGTCAAATAAACTCCACAGAATCACACGACACACCTACGCCATGACTACATTCAGGCAGACTGTAGAACACAACCTCTTTGGACACTTTAGCTACTTATTGAAAACAAGCTACAAAATGTAAGACCTTGGAAAATGCGTTTAATTCTTTTTAATAGCCTTCATTTTCGCTAAATTGATTTATCAACTTTTAATACTTTTTAAGACCCCGCGGACCCCCTGAAATAAGAGTGAATAAATGGTTTTATTAGTAACCTCAGCCACATCGTAGACTCTATGCATTACATTAAACACACAATGTACAACAATTATTTTCTTTTTTTATTACTGCCAATATTTTTCTAGTTCTCTATCTGTTTTGAAATTTTTGTTTTACCGTTATGTATGCACCAAAGTCAAATTCCTCGTACGTGTCAACCTACCTGGTAATAACCCTGTGCCTTAGCGTTAGATGGTGCTTTATACACACCTGATGATGTGGCACGGCAGAGTGCGCACAGAGTGCAGGACGCTGTCTGCGGCGCCTCTCAAGCGGGGCTCCGGCTTCAGCAGAGAGACGCCAGCCTTGGATAGTTTTCTGTCAAACGCAGTCAAAGGCTTACAATGAAGCAGATGAAGGGCATTTCACATTCAGTGGATGAATGTATCCAATCTACTCCACAGTGCTTTGAGGGCACGTACACACATAATGAAATGACCCTGATAAGTCTGGAATTGAAGCAGACACACGGACGTTTGAAATTGCAAAGGAATAGAAGAGCAGAAACGTACGGATTGCTGACTTCTGACCAGCTGAAATCCGAAGGCCAGTACGAGAAGTCAAAGTCGTAGCATCTCAGTCTTTTCTACACGGAGAGCACAAAAGATGTCCCTTGAGTTCAGCTCTGAGGTTTTAATAATGGTAATAACATAAGAAATGATCATTGCGTCTCATTATTCCCCAAAACTTGGATATATATAATATAATAATTCCAACAGCAAATCCTGATGAGGTTCCAAAAGCTCACCTTGTTTGCTGGCGTGTGATTATCCTTGTTTTCGTCAAGAATGGAGATGAACTGAAGATACTCAGAGTTTTTCCATCTCCCCAACCCTAAGGGAGAAAAGGATAGAAGGAGGGAAGGCGGCACAAACAGACTTAGTAAACATGTAACAAACAACATTTTGCTGCAAAGCCTCAAGGGTGCGTCTGATGTGCTATGAGAGTGTAACCCTTGTGCAACGGACTCATTGGTAAAGACATCTTTTTGGCAAATATAGAGCATATTTAGTCATATCTAGAAGATGATTGAATTGTGTTAGTCATTGCCTGGCTGCCAGAGGAAGTCCTTACCTCTAAGACAGGCCACTCCGAGGAGGCACACCAGCACTGTTCCCACATACTGACTCACTGGAACCAGCTTACTGCTGCAGATGTAGCCTGAAAATACAAAGAGCAACGGTGACACAGACATACACACCCCCCCCCCCCCCCTTCTTTCCCTGCTAAACCCGAGCCTCATTAACGGGCACCGATCCAAAGATTCACAGTCCGACAACTACCCTACAACCATATGCATAAATCAATATCAGGAGCTCAATTATACACTACGGAGTAGCACCCAACCTCAAGCACTTCATTTCAATAGCGGCAAAGTCTTTCTAGATGATTCAGTTGATTAACTTGATATTAATCCCACTTGTAGGAGAACAGAGAACATCCCCCCAGTGGCAGTTTGTCTTCCTTAATGGAAGGAGAAATGTCATCCATAGAAAAAAGATTTGTCACCGGCGCTAAACCTTCTGAAACATGTCAAGATTACATTTGGATACAAACCCGTTCTAAGGGCGTGAGAAATGGGAAATAAATACAATTTGCAATTTCTCCGTAGCTGTATTTTCTTTTAACATGCAAGAAGGACTGGGCGATAAGCTACAAATTATTATCATGACACTAACCTGGATATGTTTTGATATGCCTTATACCAGTGTTTTTCAAAGTGGGGGCCCCGACCCCCCGGGGGGCCGCCAGGGAGCGTCAGGGGGGTCACCAAAGTTTGAGGGAAAGGGGAATTTTTTTTTTTTTTTAATTTTATTAAAAACTGCATATCTATCAATCTGTTGTCCTTTGATGCCAATCTTTAATATTTTTTACTTATTCATATTGTGAAGCTGACAATTGAGCGGCCCAGACCAAGCAAGGAGGCAGAGGCAGCACGTCCCAAATATAACCCGGGGTGGGCATTTATTACAGCATGAACACAATACACACAGCCTCAATCCTGCTGCTGCTGCTGTTCACGTGGGCACAGCCTGCAGCCACCAGGATCTCACACACACTACCAGCCTCTCTAACAGCAAAACCCCAGAGCCCAAATGCCCAACCCAACAGGACACAGGTGAGGGGGGAGGAGACACCACAGGGCACCAGGTGCACACAATCAACGACAGACATGGGGAAAGGGAACACTTTTCAACAACAAAAACCTAAACAACCCGTAACGGAGGCCGAGATCTATGAGCCCAGAGATCACCTCTGTGACACATATATATATATCTTTTTAAATCACACGACCGCCCTTCAAGCCAATCAGAATCGAGCTGCCGCTTCTGAGAGCGAAACTGAGTATCTGCTCAGCTTTTGGAGCAAGTGAGAGCTAGTGAATGTTTCGCTCTGCAGCTGGATGAGAGCACGGATGTAGCAAATATTGTTGTTTATATATATGAATATAAATATGTTTATTATTAATATTACTGTTGAATATTATATATAATACTATTAAGGCATAAGTAGCTTTAAAAAATGCTAAAAATATATGTTAATTGTTCATATTACTGTTCCAAATTATATAATATTTTAAAGACAGAAATCACTTTAAAAATGCTTCAAAAATATGTTTAATGTTGATATTACTGTTTAATATTGTGTTAAGAATGTTTATAACAGTTTGGGAACCCCTGCCTTATACAGTATATATAAGTTTAACCTAATGTGCCAAAAGTATGCAAAATAAAATTCATACATTATAATAATTACCACCCAGTCCTTGTAAAGGTTGTCTACTTTTCTCCAACCACTCGTTGTCACAGCTAATGAAATTTGGTCTTTTAAGCATCAGAGAAAGTGAATAATTTCCCACGTCGCAGTTACTCAAAGCCCAAGGTGACATCTTGAAGTGTCTTGTTTTGTCTGGCCCACAGTCCAAAACAAAAACCTATTCCATTTACCAAAAAGAACAATAGGGGAAAGCGGCATATGTCATGACCGCAGTAAAAAGCAGAGAAGTCACCCTGTGTTTCCCACCAGACATCATTCATACAGCCTACCTTTCCTGTACAGATAGCAGAGGAGGAGAGGAGAGCTGTAGTAGGACAGAGACCACAGTGCTGAAGCCTGGACGGAGAAGACACAAGCTTTAATTGACAACACTTCTTAATCTTCTCCATATAATGTTATCAATCATGCAGCTATACTGACCCAGCTGAGGATGCTGTCAGAGTGTTTCTCCAGACTCCTTGGTTGGTAGTTCCATCCCTGTTGCGAGGGAATACAAATGTTCATTTCGTAACTCTCCTTTCGTGGTTGATAGCTTTCTTCAATCCTTTTTGCTTGCTGGTAATTAGCAGGCTATGCTTGTTCATGCGTTTGATACAAATACAGCAAGACCATGCACAGCCAAGTTCACTTTCTCTTGGTTCATAGCAGACTCTACTGTTGCAAATATTACTCAGACTCTGTTACTCTCGTACCCGTCTCTTGTGAAACAATGCCAGGTAGGAACTAACATTTCTCGTAGGCTAAGGGGAAATTTAAGTGGATTAAGTATAGCATGTAATAATGAAATCTAATGCTGTAACTCCAATCCAGAATTATTCCTACTAATAGGAAGCATTTTCAAAAGAAGCCTCTTCCCCTGCATCTCGTGATAGAGGGAACTTAGTAGGAGTAAAGCAAGCAATATATATGCAGTGTTTCCCCTATATACAAATAGCGGCGGCACAGCTGCTGAAATATGCGCGCCGCTGCTTGGGGGCTCCAGCAGGTACCCAAAAAAAAAAATGTTTGGGTACCTTAATAAAATAATAATAAGTGGCGACCCTTTTTCACTTTTGATTGTTTATTATGTGGATTTGTAGTATTTGTGTTACTCTATGTTCAATAAAGGTGTATTTTTGCTAAATCTTGAGACATTGCCACTGTATGTACGCCAGTACATACTGGGGGCCAGATCTGGGGGGTTACACTTTTCATTTGCCCTTTACGATGGGCGCTGTAAGTGATGAAAGTGGGCGCCCGCAGCTCACAGCCAAAGTGCGAGCGTGGGAGCGAGCGAGCGAGGGAGAGAGAGGGCGCACCGGTACCGGCGCTGTTGTTATTAGAATCTGGTGCTAGCTGCGCTAACGGATATAAGAAGTAGATGTTTCTCCAACCAGGGTGGAGGAGAGCTCTCCTGTCAGACTGAGAGGCTCAGTGAGGTAAAGGACTCCGAGTGTTTAGATAGTTAATTTTAGTCTAAGTTATCTCAGAGGGTCTCAAACAAATATGTGTTTACAAATTATCTAAACACATATTTCCAAGGCACTCCTTTATAATTATTAAGATAAATAAAAACAGGTTTGAAATCATTCCAATGTATACTATAGGACAGTAAATGTTAAAGTTGGAGAGATACAAAAATATGCATAAATAAATAAATGTTAACTGGTAAAATAAGATATAAATGAACAACAAAAATAAAATACGTTACATGTATTTGTTATTGGCTATGGTAGGTTATTGGTTATGTCCACATACCTATTTGATTATTAAAATGTAAACCGATCTTTTTCATATGGGTGTTTTAGAGTTGTACCCCCTAGATCTAGTCTCTAGTAATTGTGTGCTCAAAGTGCACCAGATTGAAACATTTTACTTTAAAATGTTCAAAAATATCTTCCCGGCGGGACATACCCCCGGACCCCCCTAGAGGATGTGACGTCCACCCCCCAATTCAAATAAGTTCCTACAATACTGAATACATTTGAAGCCATTTTGACGTATATTACCGATGTCAATACGTTTCTGTTTTTTAGTGTATTTGTCTTTTCTAGAGATTTTTCATTTGTTCTTTATAAAATCTCGCCTCGGGCAGCAAATTGTCTAGAACCGGCCCTGGTACTAGGCCTCAAGAGCCTTTCTTGTGCTGGCACATAGAAACAAATTGGCGGGGTGCACTTCGCACGTGCACACGCTAAAAAATTCCATGCGCTCGCGCTCACATTATGCTGGGCCCACGTGCCTTAGCACCGCTGCTATGACTCCATCCTAGGGGAAACACTGATATGTATTTGGACACTCTCCTAGACCAGAAAGTTATTGTAAATAGGGTGCAAATACAGATACTAAAAAGGAAAATTAACAGTTGATCATTTCAAGTTCAAAAGGTATGATGTTTTGGCAGTCGTGGTGTAGAAAATAGGAAAAGCTGGAAAATGATTGGGAAGTTGTGCTGTGAAATAACTGGTCACATACACCCTTAATGACCTTCAGCACCCGATAGGAAGTGAGGTTAATCTGAGAAGATCCAGATTATTGTTGTGGACCCTCAACCTTTACAAGTTACATTCTGATGCTTCCTTCAGGGCAGAGGTTGCTCTTCCCAACGGTATAATAAGTCCTTTATTTGTTCAACAGTGAGGAAATGTACACTGCTGCGTCTGTAAAGCCGGTGTGTCCTTGGGCAAGACACTTCACCTGAACTTGCTCCTGTGGGTATTGTCCACAGTATCTGACCATTGCATGTATGATATATGTGTAATGTGTGTATATGTAAAAGCACTTTGAGTCATTGAAAAAGCACTATAATAAATGTAAGGAATTATTATTAATTATTAATAGAAACAGATTTTCTTTTGTTCCATCTTCTATTGCCTTTTTTGAACTAACTATGACTCCCATCTCATGTCTTTCCATCTTCTTTTTTATAATTCATAGTAATGACAGTTTAGTTATATAAAAACATATAGAAATAGAACCATCAAATGTACAGATAGACATATCAGCAGTAGAAGATTCTGGTGAACTTTTATCGCTGCACCATTGAGAGAGCATCTTGACCAGCTGTATCACAGCCTGGTATGGGAACTGCACAATGCTCAACAGGAAGGCATTGCAGAGGGTGACGCCCATCGCATCATCGGTGTCCCACTCCCTGCCATCCAGGACATCCAGGGGATACAGTGTTTGCAGAGGGCGCACAACATCTTCAAAGACACCTCTCATCCTGAAAACTATCTGTTTGTCCTCCTACCCTCCGGGAGGCGCCTCAGGAGCCTCCGGTCCAAGACCAGCAGGTTCAGGGTCAGCTTCTTCCCCAGGGCTGTTACCCTGCTGAACTCTGCTCCATGACAGACTCAAGCCCATACCCACCTGTTTATATCTCTTACTGCCAATGCCGTTTACACTGTATATATTCATCTGTTTATAGCCTATTTATAATTTTCTATTTATAATCATTCCATTTATAATTATTCTTATTATGTAGACTCCTGCACTGCTATTTTGCACTTTTGGTCAGATGCCTAAACTTAGATTTCGTCACTAGTACATGTACTATGTAATGACAATAACGTTGAATCTGAATCTGAGAAGATAAACAACACGTGTTGTATTGCAAATTCAAAAAAACAATAAGGGCAATGTTTACATTAACTTGTGTTGTAGTAACCATAGTTGCCTTTCAGGGAGCTAACGTGAGCTAGCTATTAGCATTGACTGTAGCCTTTTGAAGAGACATGGTGATAGACATTTTAGCTACACACAGTATTTACAGTTGTATTTTCAAAGTTAACATATTTGTTAATTCTTACTTAGCCTTTCTCATTACGTTTTTTATTTAAGTTTCCTCTCACCTGCTTCACACTTAGCATTAGCATAACCAGGTTAATGCCATTGAGGGAATCAGCGTATGAAGCTTCAGCTAGACTATATATAACTGTGGCAAGGAAACAAAGATTAATATGTATTTAAAATAAAGAATATCATGTAATTTCATGCATTCAAGCTGTCCCCCCGGCTGTACTGTGTGCAGTGACAGCAGGGGTTTCAATAACAAACACCTGACACTTCCGGGACGCAGCCGTCGCTACATCAATGCTAACAGATCCAATACTGCTCGGTTTTCACAGTCGGCTGTTCTCAGACAAATGCAAAACATTAAATGTATCCCTACCCTTCTCCCAGCTCTGCCTTCAGGTCGAGATGGGTCCGTTGAACGGTGAATTCGTTGCAAATGAGGCCCTAAAACACAGCGGAGCCACATCCAGCCAGCCATTCTTCCACTAGGAGGGCTACGGAAGCCTGCAGTGACCACAAGTCTCAGAGGCGAAAGCGCTTCGAAATTATTTTTTAAAGAATGAATTGGAGACAAGCAACATTGCAGACATTTTTATTCATCTATTCTTAGTAAATCATTCCCACACATTTGGGAACCATTTCATAGCCTTATGTGAAAATCTTCCCCCTTCTACTCTATGTACACACAAAGCAAATCAGTAAAAAAGTTATTCTGAAGAGAAATAGCTTAGAATAATAAAGAAAAAAACACACATTTCCCTAAAGCTTTAAAGTTTGTCTTCCAATTCCAACTCTGACATTCAGTAGTTACTTTTGTTTATAAAGGCCTTCTGCTGCAGCTGGGAACTGAGCGGATGTGACAGCTGGATGAGGATGAGATGTGGGTAGGTGATCAGCTCTGACACTGTTAGTATCTGAAAAACAGAGCACAAAGACAAACTCACGCAAAATATCTCCCATCCCCCAGTCTCTTTATTCTTCCTTAAACACAAACAGCCCACGCAACAACAACAACACAGGGGCGAAGGAGCGCTGCCTGTCAGCACATGGCGTGATATTATGCCACAGTGTCAGAGTGATGTTCAGACCAGTGTGATTGGTGAGTGTGAGAGGAATGTGAGTGACAGTGCACACACACATGAACACATTATACAGTTCAACATACAAAAGCACAAACAGGTGATGCAAGGCTTTTTTGCTTACCGCTCCAGTTCCTTGTAGACATCATCCTCTCCTCTTGGCTTCAAATCCTGGCATAATGCAGAAAAGGGGGGACAGGGAGAGTGGGACAGTGAAGCGGAGGAGGATAAAGAGAGAGACTCAGTGTAGTGAGGCCAGATTTATGTCCCCGTGTACTCCGTGTAATGAGATTGATTTGTTAATACCACTAATGTGAAGGTGACAGTTGATAGGCAATGGGTTTATCTGAGAGAGGGCTGACAGATTGGAGAAGAGACTGAGAGTGTGAGGGAAGACATACCTGCTGACAGCTTAGGGAGGGGAGAGAGTGAGTCTGTGTGCATTGGTGGATGTGTGTGTAATAACTTCTCACAAACACACATATGCAACACGCCTCAGTATGTGTGTGTGTGCGCAAGGGAAAACACAATAACTCACCATGTAGACTGAGCTCTGGGGAGGAGCCTGTTGGGAAGGTAAGAGAGAAAAGAAAACCGGTTTAATGAACAACAAGTGACAGAGAGGGGGGATAATGAAAATCAGAGGGGTAACAGAGGAGGAAAAGTACAACATTAAAGAATACAATGCAGATGGTAAAGGGGAGGGTGAGAGTAACACAAATGGAAGAGAAATAGTGATTAATACCAGCAGGGGGGAGTAAGGCAGGGGAAGGTGAGCTCAAAATGAGGCTGACATCCAACAGAGGATATTTAGTTGCTAAAAATGTCTGAATCCATCACCTGTCTGATATCCTCAGGATTCTCATAGATGTTCTCTGTTTGGCGCGAGATGACAGACAAAGACTGCTCAATACCTGAGTACAGCAGATAGATAGTTGCCATTACAGTCTCTGTCTCTCACACACACACACACACACACACACACACACACACACACACACACACACACACACACACACACGCACACACACACGCAGCTGTCAAAAAAAAGAAATCGCCGGAAGACTTACCGCGATCAGAAATGTGTTTCTGTCTCCATAGCAACACACCGACAGCCGCAGCAACCAGGGGCACCAGGAGTAATAAAGCAGAAAGAGAAGGTGGCAGGGAGGGGGTGGGCACACTGACACTCACTAAAGAAAGAGAGAAAAGTGTGAGGATGAAAAAAGCCATGAATGTTTCCAAGAACAGTGATAATGTAAAACTTGTAGAGCTATGAGGTGGGTGCGTGTGTGTGCGTGTGTGTGTGCGTGTGCGTGTGCGTGTGTGTGTGTGTGTGTGTGTGTGTGTGTGTGTGTGTGTGTGTGTGTGTGGTAATGCTGAATGACTTGAAGAGAAGATATTGATGTTTGTTTTCCAGTGTAGGGGACAACAGGGGGAAGCTTATGTTCACATGGACACTGCAAGCTATGGATTTGGAATCTAAGATGTCCTAAACATGTTACATTTATTTGCATCATACTGCTGCCAGTGACAGACAATGGTTGCGGTGGCAGGAGGCGAGGATATCCAGGCTCTGTCAGACACCGTGAATAAGTCTGTACGACAGCGGAGTAGACATTGATCTGCAGACCCTTAGTCTGGACAGTAAACTGTCAATTTGAGATGTGGACGAGAAGAATAAAAGCGCCAGCATCAAATAGAGCAGATGCTGTCGGATCATTACACAAAATCTAAGCAAATGCCACTTCCATAAAGAGCAGTTTGATTTGGAGCGTTTGGCAAATCCTATTTCCTATTCTCAGCACTTAATATCATGTAAGTAGCTATCCATGGAACATGGTGAAAACCGTCTGAAACTCCATGACATTTATGAGAGGGACTGCTCCAAAGTAGGATATTTGGGATATCCATCGTAGCCAGGGTTCACGATCAGTTTTGGGGTGATTTGTACAGAGGAACAAGTATCACATCACCGACGGGTGAAACATAGTGTTCAGGTAACACTTAAAGACTTTGTTATGGAACGCAAAGCAGAGTCGGGGGCTAGTACACCCTCCTGAGGGTCCGATTGTGGATGTCATGCGAGCAAAACATGGTGAAAACAATCAGTCTAAATTAACAATCGGGACGGAAATGTTCGGATTTCCAAAGAGAGGTTCTGTGAATAAATTAAAAATCAAGAACCGAAATAATTGAACTATTCATATCTTAGACTGCACTGTAACTTTTATCTTTTAATGCTTATTTTATTAGCTTTTCTTTTTAATGACTGTTTTTAAATGCCATTTTCTTAATGTCTTTCATTTTTTGTTTTTCTTTTAATGTTTCTTTTATTATCTTTTACTGTTTTTAAATGCTTTTATCTGAATGTCTTTCATTTTTGTAAAGCACCTTGAATTGCCTGGTGCTGAAAGGTGCTATATAAATAGCATTGCCTTGCCTTGCCTTGCCTTGCCTTGCCTTGCCTTGCCTTGCCTTGCCTTGCCTTGCCTTGCCTTGCCTTGCCTTGCCTTGCCTTGCCTTGCCTTGCCTTGCCTTGCCTTGCCTTGCCTTGCCTTGCCTTGCCTTGCCTATGGGGGTAGGTTTTCGTCTCTCTTGACACCTGATGCTAGCAGCAAACTGCCTCCAGGCACACTGACAAACAATGTAAATAGCAGCTAACCCCTGCTTAACCCTATCCATGCAGCATTGGTAAACAGATGGAGAGAAGCCAGGCGTGCGCATGATTATGATAAACATTACATAAGCAGATCATTTGCTCACTGAAGCACCAGTCAAATCGTGTTAGAAGAGCTCATTGGAAGTTGTCAGGTATTGTTTGCATGAGGATGACATCACTGTTGCAACGCAGCCACGGGGCAACAGGAGACGCACGAGGTGTTCATTCCCACTGAGACCGCTGTCAGTTACCTGAACATGTGTTCTGTCGCTGCCCGCTCACTGCTCATGGAGCACAAAGCAATCCGATCCACATCTTTGTCTGCTTCTAAGGAACTACAGACCACTAATGAATCACCATCTCTTCCAAACCGAGGTATTTCATTGACAGAAAGCTGGCAGAAGAAACTCAGACATCTTATCAAATGTTGACAAGGTGGCCCAGCTTAATCCTGGTGTCACAGCTTTTATCCATCTTAGACATGATCAATCGTTATATGCTGTGTAGCGGTTGCTAATGGTACACTGTGGAGAGTGCTGACCCCGAGGCTGACCCGCACTGTTCTCCATGCCAACTGTAACGCATGAATTATGGTAATTGAGTGCAGCGAAGCGAGGCATAAATGCTCCCAGTTTCCCTCTAACACAACTCTTCTTTCTCGCTCCCCACCTCATCATCCACTATCTCACCTTTTCCCTTCCTTTATTGGCACTTCCTCCCTGTGTCGTCTATTTCATCTCAAATGAGGGAGGGGGGGAATTACTTCAGAGTGATTGTAGAGGAGGGTGGCTGATAGAAGGCAGACCAAAGAACTGCTTGAATGCTTTGCAAATGATGGACCAACTCGGGATAGAAAATGATTGCAGAGCATCCTGACATTTGAAGTATTTGATGTGCTGCAGAGCACAATGATTGCTTCATTTCTGCATTCTCTGAACTGTGCCACCAGTAAAAGGAATTCTATTATGCCCTACTTTTCTTCTTCATCTACAACCGGCACTAGCTTACAGCACATGCCAATCCCAACATTACATTCATACATCACTTCTTTATTAGTTATTTCCAGTTGGACAAAAAAAAGTATTTCAGTTCATTTTGGTTTCAACCCTGTGCAAAATCACATCGTCCTCCTCGTTACCCGGAACAACTATTTATAGACCTGTAATTGTCTTCCTTTTGTCAAACCTTTTTTTATAAACCAATAACTTTTATCTGGCACAAATGCAGAATCTGTACACACACACACACACACACACACACACACACACACACACACACACACACACACACACACACACACACACACACACACACACACACACACACACACACACACACACACACACACACACACACACACACACACACACACACACACACACACACACACACACACACACAACAATTTGACACGTTCCGCTCTTATGTGCCCATCCCCCCACATGGATTACACCTGGTACACACACACACACACACACACACACACACACACACACACACACACACACACACACACACACACACACACACACACACACACACACACACACACACACACACACACACACACACACACACACACACACACACACACACACAACAATTTGACACGTTCCGCTCTTATGTGCCCATCCCCCCACATGGATCACACCTGGCGCACGCAATACATGTTCAGTGTCTATTCTTTGTATATTCACTGCAGTTGTTCACGTATACCAGCAGTCTGATACAATACGTACAGTTTGAAAGGGTGTTAAATGAAATGTGGTGATGATTAATGGAGTTTGTGTAGCAGTTAAAACAGGAACGGTGGGGGGGGGGGGGGGGGGCGAAGACAATATGAGGGTTGATGTAATGGAAGATATTGCCAAAGTGTCAAATCAAGTTTCTCCGGTGTCCAAAGGCGCAAACGCACTACAACGGCCCAACACACTTGCATTAGTAGAAACATGCTGCACTTTCAACAACAATGCAAATATAAAAACACAAATATGCCGAAACTGCCACTGTTGTTTGTAAATTGCAAGTGTTTGTCAGAATACTTCAAATGACCATTGGCTTCGTTAGCTATCTGCAATCTGCTCTAGAAGGAATCATGCGATCACATTTTTAAAATTGTTATAATTCTGTTTAGTTGTATTTTTGTTGTGTGCTTTTGTGTGCTATTTCCTGTCTCCCCCCTCGCTTCTCTGTGTCCCTCTGCAGGGCTGGCGTGTGACAGGGAGTTGGCCGGCTCCTCCCAGCAGCAGACGATGGCACACCTGTTTCCACTCACCTCTTCACCTGTAGAGATAAAGGCCCGGTCCTCATGCCACTTCCCTGCCAGATCATTCCTCTGTGTGTCGACCCTCCGCTGTGTCTCACTGCTCTCCTCGCTGTTTGGATTTATTGTTTGGATATTCGCCAGCCAACTTCCTGACTCCACTGCCGTATTTCTGCTTGAATAAAGCTTTTTGTTTATTGGCCATCTCTCTCCAGTCTTTTGCTTTGGGGTCCACAATTCTTTAGGCCGTAACAAAAATAAGCCAATCAAAATGACATGTTAGGTGCGTTTCCAGTGACAACATTATAATCCCTGTTCGTCACGAGCTCTCCGGTCCCAGCTGTGTGCATCGCTGTTTCTCCGAGTGGACGTTTTGTGGGCTGTTGTAACACGTCTGTTGGCCACCTTATGTTTAACTGATAAATGTAGTTCACCCAACACTTGCATTGTGTGAACTCAGTCTCTAAATTCTTTCATTTAAATCAGACAAATGCAACACTATTTATTACTTTTGTGAGCCAGACTGTTCAATCAGGCGAACCCTTGCTCGTTCTTTTGCTCTCCCTATCTTTATCACCATCTCTCTCTTTCTTCCATTCCCATTACTCGTATAGCCGTGCCATCAGCGTGCATCACGATGAGCTCCGGGCCTCTCTCAACCCAAGTGATGTATCGGGGTACGGGCAGTGAACTCTCCTCTGCTCTCAACTGTCACATCCCACTGTGCTTCCCCACAGCCACCAATACAATAAGCCTGAATAATTTAGCTTGTGTGGCGAGAGATGTCCTGAGGTCCTGTCTTCTTATATTCACATATCAGATTGGTGAGTGTGATGAGAAGTTTTATATTTTATAGAAGGCTGAGTATTAAAATGTGTGGTTTTGAAAAATGGCAACGTCAATGGACTGAGTTATTCCCCCTGGATATATCTGCAAATCATAACTCTGCAGAAGTCTTGACCTTTGACCTTTTTAACTATATTAAGGAAGCATAACATATGGCATCTGTCAGGAGCCTTTTTTTTCTCCGCAAACCGTGAGCTTTCTGGCAAATAAATTGACCTGAGGTAAGCATGGATGCTCCGTGGAACGCTTCACGGAGCACATGTCGGAGAATCTTCCACACTCATGGTTCATTATCTCCACTGAGTTGACGGGAGGTCTGCCAGGACTCCTGAGCTACTCAAATAATAAAGTGTTGATTAAGAAAATCAGAAAACAGACCAGTCTTTACGATACCATACCATCTTTCGCGTCTTCATTAGGCAGGTTGACAGCTTGAGTTGCACTGACGGTCTGCCCCTTTTCCAGCTGTATGGTGCAGGTGTAGTTCCCAGCGGTGTCAGAAGTGATGGGTAAGGGCAGATAGGTGGAGATGCTGCCAGGTTGTTTGCTCGACATGTTCAGCCAGTGACTCTTCTTCTGGTGTTTCCAACCTGCACTTATAACCTGGGATCTCTCCGAGTACAAGCACCCCAACTCCAGCTTTGAGGAGGAGAGGCTGGTTGTAACTGTGCAGATCGGAGAGAGGAGAGGAGGGGAGGGGGAAACAGGGCAACGGTTTCTTTTACAGAGGGTTGACACAAATCAAAGAAAGGATGTGTGAAGAAGACAGACAGGCGGGACACGACAAGAGCGAGGCAGAATGAGAAAGTGAGTTAAAGGTAGTGTGTGAATATAGAAAAGGCCAAGGACAAATCGAGAGTAATGGCGTAAAGGGAAAGTGATATTAAAAACAAAGAACAATTCAGAGAGGGGTCAAAATAATATATATTGTGATATAAAGTGATTTGCTGCTAATGCATTGGTTGACTGTGACGGATGCTTAGTGTCTCATCAAACTGAAATGAGGATCCATCTGGGTGTAATCAAAATCCACAGACCCCCCCACACACATGCATAAAAACACAGACATTTCAACCTTGATTAGTGTGATCAGCGTGGGCCACATGCAGCCTTGGTGGGAGGGCAGCAGGTATAATCATACATAATGATACTTATAATCAGGTGGGGTAAAAATATATGCGTCACGTGATTGGTGTGTGGGTGGATGTGCGTGTGTGTGTGTGTGTGTGTGTGTGTGTGCGTGTGTGTGTGTGTGAGGCAGGGTGACTGACAGTGACTGATCGGCTGGTCATGTCTGGGCGGCTGTGATGGATGCCAGTGGGACTGTGATTAGTAAAGTCTTCCAAGGCCGCCATGACAGGGCATTGTGTGTGTGTGTGTGTGTGTGTGTGTGTGTGTGTGTGTGTGTGTGTGTGTGTGTGTGTGTGTGTGTGTGTGTGTGTGTGTGTGTGTGTGTGTGTGTGTGTGTGAGTGTATGAGTGTGTGTGTGTTGGTGCAGATGTATTCTGTGTGTTTCTGCAAAGGTTGAAACCTCCCCAAGGCCCTCTCTAAAAAATCCACAGGTGTTCTGCTCATATTTTTCCTATTTAAATGTATGAATAGAGCAAATGTTCATTTTCACGAGCAGCATTGCTAATGTAGGCCATTCGTTTAGTGATGTGTCATTTTACCAATGGCTCTGGGACATGTTAGCGCTTATTCAACATCGCACGATCTGTGAAAAAAAGGCATTGAGGGTTGGGAGTAATGGAGTATCTGGCTTAAAGACACAAGAGTAATGCTTCTAGAAACCTGGGTTATTTGGCTGCAGGGAAGTGTTAGATTCACTGTAGCATATTTAGCCTTCTCTTATCAGGATAAAGGAGTTATTTGACATTTACTCTCATTTCTGCATGTGCACAAACTTTGGATCTGGAGCCAGACGGTGCTTAGCTTAGCTTAGCTTAGCATGGAGAATGAGAGCTAAGGGAAACAGGCCTGGTGCGGCTGAATGTGAAAATGCCTAAAGCTCACTTATTATGTCTCATTTTTTTAATCCACACACGAACAGAAATGCAAAAACAGCAAGTCGTGGTTCAAAGAGGAGTTATGTGCTGTAACAGGAGGGTACGGTTGCCATAGTCTTGTTGTTACAGTGAGGTTGCTAGGCAACCAGCGGAGAGGCATCACCCGCCATTTCTCCACCTTTCAGAAATCGAGAATTTCTGATTAACCCGCTGTGTTAAGGTCAGAGGGGTGCCACGGCTTGAGCGTCACACTCTTTCTTCTGCTTTGTTTCCATTTTTGCAACAATTATTCTTTTCTTTTTTTTATGTTAACAACAGAGTCCACCTCTACGATTGCTTTCCGGAACAGACTGCCTTAAAAGCTATATAGCCTACTATCCTTATGATTAAACAGTAATATGTGTCTGCCTCTCTAACAGCCAGTTTGTGTGTGGTGATTGTCAAATAGCACTCACATCTTATGCTAAGCTAAGCGCATTGCCTCCTGGTTAAAGAGGCCTTGTTAGTATGCTCTTAGGTTTCATACAGCACACAGGAAATGAGAACCACAAAAAGCACAATAGGGTAAAAGCTCTATTTTTAAAGCAAAGACATACAAATGGTATTGGTCTGCTTCTCGAAATCTCTGCAAAGACAATTGACATATTCCACCAAATGTAGTATTATTTTATATACTACAGATGAGTAACAAATCATAAGGATGACTGAATGATTTGATGAGTAATAATGCGTTAAGGCTGCTGAATGTATCAAACCAACTCATTATTTCATGATCCTAACAACATTTTTTAAATGATGTTCAATCCCCCTCGGAGCATAACAGCTCTTTCGGTGGCTCCTAATAGCACGGCATGCTGTTAAAACATTTTATGTTGTGTTTCCCTTTTATTTGTCATCCACCTGTTTAACCTTTCATAACAGCTGCTGTGCATAACAGCATCCACAAATAACCATGCTCCACTCTCAAAACAAATGCCTTGGCTCAACAAAGAAAATCAACGCAACAGTTTGCATCGATGTTTATTGAGTTAAGACAACTTCTAATGAAATTGTCTTAAAGCAACAAAGTTATTTGGGTTAGGGGAGAAGAATTTTCCTCTACAATCAGAGGTGTTTTTAATTCCCACTTACTTAATAATTGGAAGTTGATTACTCAAAAGATTAAGTTGTTCCGACTAGTTCTACCGTATGATTTAAAAAGATTTTAAGTTGTATGTACTTAATTACCATCATTGTGAACACACGTTTTTAAGTTGACAACCATTTATAAATGAAGTTGCTCCAAATATATTGTTTTCAATAGTTTTTTTCTTAGCTTTTACATGTTTTTACCTTTAAAGTTGTGCAGTTGTTTATTTCAACACATGATGTTTCAATCAGGAGAGAATTCATTTAGTTTGAACATGTATTGACACATGCCATATGATAAGGTGCATGAACACCTGAAATCACAGCTGACTGCAGGAGAGAGGAGAACCATTTTATAGTGTGGCTGCAGCTCGCTGATTGGCTGCTGGAGAATGAGGTGAAATGTGATAGATTAAAGAGAACGCCTGTGATGAGCTGATTATAAGCAGCTGCGGAGTGAATGTATACACACCCAGTCTTCCTGAAAGAACTTGCGCTGAGCTTCATTTAAATCTTGGAAAAAAAGATAAATTACACAAATTTAAATTGCCCCACAAATAATAAATAAACACATTAGCCATATTACCATGGGACACGGGGACACAGCAAATACATGCTGCCATCACACCGAAGTCAGAGGCCTTTGCAGATTTAAAACCAGTGCCAAATATGTCAAATCTGTAAAGTTGTTGTAGAACTACAGAAACAAACTCTCAATGGCCACCAGTCTGCAGATCACACACATCCATTTGACAAAAGATGTAACGAAGATGTTTCCACTGCCGACAGTCGTTATTTCAAACAGTATGAACACATTTAACGCAGAATTCTCCCTCATTCATTTGTTTCCCTCCACCACCATGGTTGCCATCGTATGGTCAGACCCTGGGATGGACCAGTCACTGATGAAGGCGATATTCATGTCCTTTTGAAGCACATTAAATAATAGGTTAGCACATCAGAGATAATGAATTAGGTAATTGCATACTTTTTAATCTGTCACTCTTAGCGAATTCAGAGCCATTATTACCAGCTGCTAAAGCAACGCTGCTATTGTTTTCACCTATTGAGTCTGCATGTGTGTGTCGTCATGGCAATGTGGTCCTGAAGACACACAGAGGTGCTTTTGAGTACTTTGCCTAGTGTTTCAATGCATGTGAACAGATTTAGTCAATCACAACCGTGCAAGTTTTAGTGCACCTTCTCATCTGTTTTGCAGGTTCCATACACTATGTGAACTGTGAAGAGCAGCAGAAGCCACTTTTCAAATGTTACACAATCCTTTTCCCATGCCATTGCTGTCAACACCTATCCATGCTGAACGTTGCTAAGATATTTTTGATTGGTGTGTGGCCAAAAGTGCAATATGCTTCAAAATGTAACTGACAGAGAGCAGTGCTTTTGTCCTGTGTTTTTAACACAGGACAAAAGCACTGCTCTCTCAGTGCCCGTGGATTATATTTTATTTCAAGATTTTGAATTACTCGCTAAACTCCTTGAAAAGGTCCTCTTCCTTTTCTCCGAGGTGCACGACAAGGCAGCGGATGGCTATAGTTCTCTGAGTACTTCAATTGTATTGTGCTATTTTTGAAAAAGGAAAAAAAGAGAAATGACCTAAATGAATATATTCTGAATGGGTGACTGCCAACAACTTACAATGACAACTCTAAATAAGGATCCTACCTCAAGAAGCATCCTTGATCTGCTTCACGAGATTCATTTTGAATAAAAAACGATATCACAATAGTACCCAAAGTATTTTTACTCTCACAGCAGCCTCTACTACTTTGTATCCTCTCACAGAACTATTCACAGTTCAAAGGCTGCTAATGTTGGTCATGCAGTGCAACTACAAGGCTATACTGTGTTTGAAAGACAAAAGATGACACTCACCTGAAAATGTCCTTAGTATATTTCTATTTGTCTTAACTGTGGGAACTTGTCCCGGCATGTTAAGTGGGAGTGGACTTGAAATCCTTAACTACAACTTGAATTTAGTTTCAAGTCAATTAACGCAGAAATCAGAGTTCAAATTACACACAATATTAAAATTGATGTAATAACCAACATTATTACGTCAACACAACTTATAAATTAATGTTTGCAACTTAAAATGTTTATCTAAATCAATTAACTCACATTTCTATCTTGCAACCATGCATTTAATTAAGTGGAGGTGAAAGGTCGCCTGAATTAGTTTGTAGAGTGCATACATACAAATACCCAAAGCTATTATAAAAGTCACACCACCAAAGTCCATGCCAACCCTTTTGTTGTACTCCTCCCTCCTCCTTGCCTTTCTCCACCCTCTCCTGGCCCTGATCCATACCTTTGAGCACGCTGAGCGTTGTCCTTTTGCTGAAGGCGTCTTCATTGTAGAACACTTCACAGATGTAGAGGCCACCATCTTTGTAACCAGGGGTGAGAATGAAGGAGAAGCTCCCGACCTCTGCGTCGTAGGGCGAGCCGGCCAGCTCCAGCATTGGGCTTTTGTTATTAACGGTGGAACCCCTCCATCGGTCGTACTTGTACACCAGCTGCATTTCATTGTTTTTCTTGGCGTCTGCACGTAGCCAGTAGAGCCAGACATAATCCCCCTTCACATCAGGGCAGGTCAGGGGGACGGGTGTGTTGGCCTGAGTGGCGGTGGAGATCTCTGTATTTTCTGGCAAGAAGGAAGGAGAAGGAAAACTAAATATTTGTTATTCATCTATTTCCTTATTCCCTTGTTGACTGTTTCAGACTGATATTAAAGAGGACACATTATGCTCTTTCTCAGGTTGATAATTGTATTTTCCGGGACATGTCTCTATAGCCGCGTTCACACTGCGGTACTTTTCCCACAAAGGTTCATGCGAATTTAGTTCATGCGAACTCTTTAGTTCGCATGAACTAAGTACAGATCGCGTTCACACCAGAAAAAGTCCCTGGGGGTGGATTAGGCAAATGAAGCCGCTGACGTCACTTCTTCTTCTTCTTCTTCTTCTTCTTCTTCTGCTTTGGGTTTACTGGCAGGCCGCAACCCACTTCACGGCGTATACTGCCGCCCAAAGTCCCCGGCCGGAAGTCCCCAGAGTTGGGGAGCAGCCTTCCGAGTAAATCGCCAGAACGCCGACACCTCCTCATCTCCACCGCTCCCATGTTTTATTTTGTCTTGCCATAAGTTAGTCTCTCTGCGTTTCTGCGCTGGGCTAATGCTAATGCTAATGCTGCTAATGCGAGGATAATAAAATGGCGGCTTCACAACACTTTTTGGGAGTTTTACGGGGCGTGGTTTGCAATTCGCCCAGTCAATCAGGAATATAGCTCTTTTCTCACAAAAGAGCCACTCGAAAGTCCCTGCTCTCTAGCAGGGACTTTCGATTGGGTAAAAAGGTTCGCATGAACTACTTTTAGTACCGGCTCTTTTTGGTGTGAACGCGATCATGAACTAAATTCGCATGAACCTTTGTGGGAAAAGTACCGCAGTGTGAACGCGGCTATGCTTTAATGTTCAAAAAGCTCTTTTCTCATACTGCCAATCTGCTCTCATTGGTTAGCTGGCAGGCTCTGTTGTGATTGGTCAACTGCTTGGAGATGTCCCACCCCTTAGCCTATCATGTAAATGGTGTCGGAGGTAGCCAATAGAAGCACGAGTGTTACAGAGGGATGTCAATATGCTACTGTTACTGAAGTAAACAAAGGAGTCCAATGCGTTTCAGAAAAGGGGGGGGAGTGGGAGAGAAACTCCCTCTGGAGGAAACTTTGAGAGTTTAGCCTTTGCAGAGCATTTACATGCACAAAAGCACTATCACACTGCAGGCAAGAGAAAACCCTAAAAAGCACAATAGAGACTCGTTAAATTATCAGAGCAAACCAGAGCAAATACAAACTAACAACAGCTTCAATTATCCACAGTGCAACGCAGTCACAAAAGACACGTTTTAAGTAAGAGGTGAATGTTGTTGCAACTATTGAAATGACTGACTCGGGATTAGATAGAAGAAGGAGTAGAGACAGATCTAAAGACACAACAGAGCATATAGACAGGGAATTCAGAATACAACGAGGCTGATTAAGACTGAGGTGAAGACAGAGAGAGTAAGCAGAATAGTAAGAGAGTAAGGGAATGGAGATTTTCCCACAACAATAGGGATTATGTTCATAAATGCTGAGAGTTACTTCTTCCGTTGCATTCTGCGCCGCCTGATTAGCAAGCTGCTGACACAGGGCTTTCAGACTGCTTGTGTTACAACAAAGTCACTCACCATGTGTTATACGCAATGAGGACACTTTGTCATCTGTGGAGAGAAGGAGAACAGGGCGGGGAAGGCAAAAAAGCAAATAATGAATAATACATGGATGTAGCAACTATAATATTGACAGGACTGGTTGAATTTCATTGAAGATCTACAGTGGGCTTTTGGATCTCGAAACGGTTCCATATGAGTAAATACTTTGAAGAACTGTAGCAACACGATGCCTGAATAAATAATGCTGCTGCTCGGCTTTCTAGCACTGATGCCCACTCATACCATCAACAAAAGCAACAGAATATGTATTCAGTTCGTCATTGTTTATCCTTTTATCTCTCTCTCATGAATACGCCTCACCATCTACAGTCACGTTCACACTGAAGGCGAGGAGAGAGTTGCTGCTGTTGCCCCATGGGTAAACCGTGCAGACGTAGGCCCCGGTGTCACCGTTCTCCACCTCTGGAAGTTTGGCCAATACGCTTGATTTGGGCTTTCTCTCGCTCTTCATAATGATGCCGCTGGGTGCTGTCCAGGTGATCTGGGTGACGGCATAGTCAGGGAAAACCCGTGCACTCAGCCTCAGGGGGCTTCGGCGAGGTACGGGTGGAGGGGGCACAACCGTGACTGGGGATGAGGGAGGAAAAAGACATTGAGGGGTGGGAGAGGTGTATACATGTTGCAATACAAACGTTTTAAAGGTCACCTATTATGCAAAATCCACTTCTTCATGTCTCTTCTACATCAACATGTGTCCCCTCTGTGGAAAGAGATTCTGAAAGTTTCAGGGAAAAAGATTCTCTCTCTTTTTGTCCTGATCCATTTATAGAAAATAAAAGATTGATCAGATTTTGGCCACTTTATGATGTCATAACGATTTGTTGTCTTGTGTAACTATTAGCCAATCACCAGCCACGGTAACCCCCCCCCACCTTATCACCTGAATCTCCTCCTAGAGCACCATTGAGTTCTTTGTAACCAAATGTCTCTCAGAGGGGCGTGGGGAGGGGCTCCTTATTTTCATCTGAAGTCACAGACAGAGAATCAGCACTTTGGAAACAGGGCTGAAACAGAGGGGATTATGGGTAATGCTGCAATAATCTGCTTGGTGTTTCAGCCAATCAGAGACATGTCCTGTATATATCTGAGACCTGTAATATATTGATGAAAACAGTATAATAGGTGACCTTTAATATATTCAAAGCTTAGCAGGTACATTTTGCATCATTATATGTTTCTGAAGAAAAGCTAAACTTTTATTGTGCACCTTTCTAATCTCTTTGTGAGTGTATAATTTATAAATACTTGTGCAGATGAATATGTTATCAATAACCTTTGCAGTAAGTGTATGATTAGAGTAAATAGTACAGTGTATCTCAGTGTAACTGTACTGCTTATGACGGACAGTTTGCATCCCTATTTGACTATTATCAAGCCTGTTTATTTACAGACTGTCTACTCCATCTATTACTTGATCGCCTGTAATGTTCCTGTTGTTCTGTAAAGCCCTGTGTGACTGTGTTGTGAAAAGCGCTTCACAAATCAAGTGTATATCATTGATAGAGGGCACAGTTGGTGTTCTTTACCTCTAAGGATGCCTAAGAGGATGATCTTTTCCTTCAGTTTCCTCTCTTTTTGCTTTAACATGCATGAGTAGAGACCCCTGTCCTCGAATCTGGGAAGAAGGAACAGGGAGAAAACCCCGGAGTCTTGAAAGTTAGGGTCAGTCAGACGCGTGGATTTCTCTGTGGTGCTGCCAGAAAACTCTTTTTTTTCATTGGCTGAGAGAACCAGTTTCCATTCTTTCTCCAGACCAACCGGCTGCACCTTCCAGTTAATGGCCACCGCACCTCTCACCGTTGTGTCAGTACAGATTAAGACGGTAGGAATGCCCTCTCTAGCCACCACAACATCTTCCCAGTCTGAGGGGGAGAGGACAAGAATGTAAGCACCGAAACAGGGGAGTTATTCACCAAACATCGCTATTTTGATCCTTTCTTTCGAGTGAATGTTGACGTGTTTTCCAATCTGTCTTACTCCCATGCTCATAACAAGAGATACTCATTCCTGTAATTGGTCCTCAAGTCCAAACTGGCTGCAAAGAGACCTCGTTTTAAAGCTATTTGAATATCAGTGATGAAGAACATGAGTCTTGCTGGTGGAAGAAGTATTTAGTTCCCTTTACTTAAGTAGATTTATCGATGCCACACTGTGAACATACTTGATTTTAAGTAAAAGCCCTGCATTCAAACCATAATCAGGCAAAAGTAGGTATCATCGGCAAAATGTACTCAAAGAACACATTAAAAGTATTGATTGGGCTTTAAAATGTACCCCGTCATTGTTTAACTATTATGTGATGTTTTTGTATTCTTTTTTTCTCCTGCATTAATGTGTATGTTGCATTTTACGGCTGCAGATGTTTTAAGTTTGTGCAAATGTTAACACCTTTATGTAATGTTTGTAGTTAGTGGTAGTTACATTTACAGCAATGCATCATATTCCATAAGATCATCATTTGTAGCAATGTCAATATGTTGTATTTATTTAATTGTGTCCTGTTTTGAAGATAGACTTGATCCTTTTTCATCACAAAAGAAAATATATCATAAGGAGTTTGATAGAGATTGATGGTGATGCATAGAGAGAGTAAATGCACCTGCCCATTTCCTGGAAAAGTTAGATGCTGCGTATCACAGTGCTCTGAGATGTGTTACTAACTGTAAAGCACTAACTCATCACTGCACCCTGTATGCCGAGGCAGGTCTGCCTTCACTAACTGTACGGAGGCTCAGTCACTGGTACATGTTCATTTATAAAGCCATGTTGGGTAAACTACCTTTTTATATCTGCTCTCTGATCTCTCGACGAATTGAAAGTACGTATTGCCTGAGATCTCATGATGTTGTTTTATTAATGTGCCAAGTGCTAGGACTGTCTTAGGGAAGAAAGCTTTTAGATGTGCAGCTGCACTAACTTGGAACAGCCTGCAAACATGTTTAAAATGAGCACTTTGGTTCCCCTGCATCATTTTAAAAGTCGGCTGGGTGACTTGCTGTTTGATACTCATGGTAGCTGTCACTGTAAATAGAGTTTGTAAACGGTGCCCTGCACATTATGTTGTATGTCATCCTTATTGTTGTTCTGTTGTTTTATGTTACATGTGTAATGTCCTGCAGGTCACCCTTCAAAAAGAGATCTTTTGATCTCAAGGGGCTTCACCTGGTTAAATAAAGGCTACAAAACAAAACAAAAGGCTTTCAAAGGAGCTATAATTTAATTTTGGTTTAGTATTGATAAGTACACTTGAGTCAAAGATTGCTGCAACTCCACCTCCTCGGCCTGTGCCTCGACACATGCTAAGTAAATGTACTGAGCTGAACCTTAATGGATGTTTTCCACACATTTCCTCCAACTGTTTCTCTGGACAGATGAGCAGCGGCAAATGGATGATAACAAAAATAGAGAACTTTGTACAAAAGGAAAGGACATCGGAACAAAAACACTTGGTTATTCTAATGCAGACCACAAAAAACAGCAAGGACTATGACTTTCAATAACACCACTTCAGTAAAGGGATCTTTTTGCAGCCAGTATGGACACAAGGAACAACTACAGCGACCAATGACTTATACATCGAACATGGACATGTGAAAGGGTTGGATTAAATACTTAATTAAATCAGGTAAACTTGATGCATCATTGACTTTGACTTCAGCTTGAATACATTGGATACTTGGAAAGCAACATTAGCTGGAAAATGTAGATCGGTTTAGCTACATATTTATAAAAACACCTAAAGAGTTTCTTACCTGGAGCGCCAGAGAAAGAGGAATACACCGCAAAGAAAGACACAAAGATAACGGTGAGAAAAGCACACTCCATCACACCTTGAAAGTAAAGAAATAAAAAAGTCCCTCTGCACCAGCTGTCTATCTAACGCTGTAACCTTTCTATGTCTGCTCCAGAAGTATCGCTCACTTTCCTGCAATATTACTGCTGCCTCTGACTGACATGGTAACAAGTTAGCTGCAAATATTCAGCCCAACAGGATGTGGCTGGCATAATCAACAGGCACCAAGCATCCTCATTGCTATCATGTGTGTGTGTTTGATGCTGATTAATTACAAATACTGGTAATACCCTGACCTTAAAATAGCCTTACACCACAATGTAGGCCTACAAAGCACTCAAATGTGGGGTAATTAGTTATAAACCGTCTGACATTAACATTCAAAAAGACAAAAGGAACGAGCATGTACTGGTGTGTATCACAATGAGTGCGTGAAACGGAGAAAAACGATAAGAATAGCAGAAAGCGAGGGATTGAGGGAGATGAAAAAGGCACACATAAAGAGTTTGGGTTAGTGTGGGTGCACGGCAACCCCTGGGCTACATGTCTTTACACCCCATACATGTCTTTAATTAAGCTAAAGGTATTATCAGCTCCTCTGAGCACTATTACAGATTTTTCCATAATTACCATTGGGTGAATGGGGGCGGCGAGGAGAGATAGCGATGGAGAAGGGAGAGTGAGAGAATGCAGATATGTATTGTGGGTGTCTAATGACAGGGAAGGAAGAAGAACATGTGGGAGAGCAGGAAGGGGGGAGAAATGTGTGAGAGGTGCTCAGACAGAAAGAGAAACCCGGGGAGAAGTGTGAGAGCAGAGAGTGTGACTTCAAAGAAGCCTGTGGCTGCTGACACAGAACACGGAGCTGATCCGGTGGCCCCTCCTCCACGGGTAAATAATCACCGTAAGCCTTGGCTCTGTCTAATGAATCCACTGCCAATGAGCTAATATCTGTTAACTATGTGCTTCATTATCACTGCCACAGAGCCCCTGAGAGCACGAGGATGGAGGGCAGGATGAAAGGCTGCAAGGAGTGAAGGACGAGTGGACAAAAGGAAATCGAGTGACACGCAAAGAGGGGAAGAGGGAGGGAGATAAAGGGAGAAGGAATAAGTGAAGTGTAAACGAAGGGAAGGTGTAAAACGACGAGGGAGAAGGAGGTTATGCACTGCATAAGAGAAGTGGGTGGTAGCAGTGGAGTCTAAAGTGTGAAGGTCGATTTGGTATGGGTATGAAAAATGGATGAGTATTGGAAGGAAAAGGAATGAAATCCCCCATTTGGAGGCCGTTTTCTTTAAAGCTCCTTATTCATGAATGCATAACATCTTGTGGTGGCAGTGGTTGTACGGGTGCTCCCTGCCTGCTCTGACTGTTGCTGGTGCTCAAACGCTCGGCGACAGGGCCAAAAAAGACGGATGCAAATTTAAATATGGCTATGCAAAAATACTGTTGGCATTTAAACCCCACAGCTGCTTTCTCCAGATGCTTTCACAGTCTCTGGATTTATAGCGGGAGAGGAGTGGGGAAGGAAAATGAAACTCATCCTGTCTCTGTGAAGATATACACGTCCAAAAAAAGATATTCATTTGTTTTTTCTGGTGTGCAGAACATTGCCTGACCTCTGATCGTAATCAGCGTCTCCATAAATACAATCTGGAAATAAGAGGGTGACACTGGAGGGGAATCTGGAAATTGAAGAGAACAGAAGGAACCGAGCAGTTTAAACTGTGGGATTTATGGAGATGTAATTACATTGGCTGCAAAACACTTGGGCGCAGGGATTAGACCTAAACCAGATAATGCCTTTGCTATGCTAGTGTGCACCCTCCCTCAGAGGGAAAGAATTGGAAGTTATTTTGTGGAAGAAGAAAAGTACAATCTCATCAACAAGAGGGTCTGCAAACAGATACACGAGAAGCTGTTTCCTCTTGATTTGATTTTTGCTGAATGCCACGATTGTTTTTTTATGCGTTCATTCATGGATGTTTATTGGTTTTGGCATCTGTTGGTCTGGGGTTTATTTATATGAGCTAATCTCAATGGTGTGTGTGTGTGTGTGTGTGTGTGTGTGTGTGTGTGTGTGTGTGTGTGTGTGTGTGTGTGTGTGTGTGTGTGTGTGTGTGTGTGTGTGTGTGTGTGTGTGTGTGTGTGTGTGTGTGTGTGTGTGTGTGTGTGTGTGTGTGTGTGTGTGTGTGTGTGTGTGTGCAGAAACCAACTGCAGAGGGCGCAAGAATCATCGGTTTCAACCACTTTGAAATAGTACAGAAACAATTACTTACATTGTTTTAAAGTTGAATGCCATTTTCCCTGTGGATGATATTCAAATACATCACTGTAGAATGTTCTATGCATTTAGAGAGGTGGCTTCATAGGGATCTATTGTTATTGTGCTTTTTCATCAACAACATTGCAGCTTTGCTATCCGTTTGTACAAAATAAGATACAACATTTTGCGTATATTGTCAATTGTTTCACCCTTCCCACCCCGGAAAAACAAAGCATAAATAAAAGTCACAAAACAATACCATAAAAAATAAACAATAATGTAAAGAGTAGAAATAGCACACAAAAAGACAAAACATAAAAAAGCATAAATAAAAGTACAAAGAATAATAAACTATATAAGATACATCAGCAAGGTACCGTCACCTAAAAGGTAGAGGTATATATTTGTCTCAGTTTAGCAAATCCATATTCTAATTTTGTTTCAATAAGAACCAGTCAGGCCGGATTTTGATCAAATGTCGGCTACTTAAAGATAACAATGGATGCACGTAGCTGACCAGGAGCTTGTAAATATCCCCATATAGAGCTATAAAGATATCCCTGGATATGAATAACGCTTTTGCACAATGTCCATGTCTGGCAGAAATCACAGTGAAACCTGCGGTGCAAATGTAGGTGATACATCTATGTTGTGTTTTCTAAGGGGGGAAATGCTTAGGGGTTCAACAAGTTGCTCCCAGACCCCCCTCCTCCCTGCTGTTGCTGGTCCAAATTGGTTTTGGGGCAGAGGGCTGTGACGCCTCCGATGACATCACACAGTCACTCACCCAGTCGGACTGTCGCGCGCTCCCAGGAACTAGTTGTTGGAGTAGACTGAGCGCAGGAGCACTTCATTACACGCAGAGCACCAGCTGTGAGGGGATATTCACCTGCTGCTGCCGCTGCCGGGAACAATTCAGCAGGATTTTTCATTTATTTCAACACACTCCGCCTTAAAGGCGCAGCTAACGACCCCTCTGCCGGACTCTCGCTCTGTCCTGAAGACAAACAAGTTTATTCCGCCTTGAATTGGTGCGCTTTTACGCAGAAACTGTCGCGCGTCTGAAGGTTTCGACTGTACGCTTATCCCGAAGAGACTGCCTGGTTTTCAAAAGCAGGGGACCGTAAAGCACCATGGCGAGACATGACGCCCGAAACTGGCATGACTGCTCCAAAATGATCGGACTGCTCTGCCTGGTGGCGTCGATAGTTCTTCAACACGGTAAGACATGATACAAACTTAATAGTGTCCAGCTGGTTGTGGGCAGCTCTCTGTCTTCTATTTCTTTCTCAGAGCTTTAATAATGTAAGAGTAAGAGCCTGACTAACACACCTGTCAGAGGTGACAGGAGCTGAAATCCAGCAGGTGATTTCCTAACTCGCTGTAGGGGCGAGGTGTTTGGCTCTTAAACCCCTAAAATATAACACTTTTTATAACAGTGTCGTCCAATTATACTTAAAGATGTTTCGTCTGTTCTTTTCTCTTTTATTATTTCCGTGTTTTCGTTCCTAAATCAGCCCTTTGAAGCAAGTTTCGGTCGATGACTCAACGCCATGTTTAGTTTTCTAAGGTGTGGCTCTGTGTAGCAAGGTGTTTTTCCCAGGTGCCTTCTGGCCTCGATATTACAGTCTTTTACCTCGTTTTAACCGAGCCAGTCTGTCCTTGGCACTATTTCGCCTGAAGCCACTCTTATCCACGTCCCCCTTCTTCCTTTCTTCCCACTGTCCGCACTTCAGCTTCTATTAGTTACACTTCACTTGTGCAACATCGGGATGAAACCGCTGCTAATGTACACAGAGAGGCGAGCGGGACAACAACATGAAACTCAATCTCTGATGAGAACTGTTTATTTATGGTATACTTGTTACTTCTGCACACTTTGTATTCACTGAACCACTCCCTCCCTTTATTGGAAATGTGTTGCTATTACTTTAAACAAGGCAACAGGCCACCCTGGCATATTCATTATTCAGCTCTTTTCCAGTCCACTTGAGCCCAGGTAGCCTACAGGTGAGCAGGCCCATAAACAATAGAAAACATGTCTGGCATGCAGGTAATCCATTAACATATGAATGTGTGTGGCATGAAACCAGTTCAACATTTCCTTTGCTTCCTCGCTGGCCCAGCTATTTGTTTTGTGCAGTAATTAGGGCAAGAATGTAGGACTAGATCTAGATCTGTGGCACGGCTACATTATACATGTTCAGAAGTGTACACTAATGTATTTGATCGTGATGTTGTTTTAATTAAGACTCTTCTGACTTATTCATGACATGGACCTTTTTGGTCCAATTTGACTGAACATGAAGTGCTCTTAGGGGAGGGGGAAAGTGAGGTAAACAAAAGAGTTTACATATTTATAAGCGAGGAAAAGCACAAGGCTTAGCCACTACATTGCTTTTAGTTTTTCTTTCATTTAAGTCGTGTTTTCCAGAGTCGACCTTTGACCCCCTTTTGGGTAACAGTGAAGCAACTGGGGGCCTGGAACTCTTCACTTGTCTATTTAGCATTTTGCATTCCCCTCTACCTCCCAAGCTGCACTGTACCCACGTACCTCCATCTTCTACCGTCGGAGAAGTTAATTTAATTCTCTGCAAAGTTGGCCTTTTGCTGCAATGTAAAACATTCAATATTAAGGTTGATGGGTTTTAATCCAGGAAGGCTTCTGTAGTTGCATATACACCACACTTAATATAAACTGGCAGGTGGGGGTCTAGTTTAAGCTCCCAAAATTACACTATGATAGTAGACTCCCACCCCCCCTGAGTCAAAGTTGTGAGGGCCCATGGATGTGGGTCAGAAAGGCTTGGCCCATTACCATGGAGATGGTTTTATTGGAAGAAGGGAGGGCTTATGTGAGGGGGAGTTCATGATGGGGGGTATGAGGCTATGGCATTGTGTTTATGGCTGAGTAAGCTGCGTGTTTGGAGGTGGGGGGGGGGGGGGCGTCTGCCTGAGAAACTTTTGAGCCTGCGGGTCAGAGCCGGGGGAGGAGGCTGCTTCTCTCTCTGCTCACACGTAAACCAATGTTTGCCTGATACCTGCCGCTCAGCTGACTCAGATGCAAAGCTTCTCCTGGTGGCGGCTCCCCTCAGGTTTCCAGGAAGCAGGTGGCGGCGGTGCGTGGCTCGGTTTCAGGACAACTAAACGGCCAGCGTCTAATTAAGACAACCGACGCCCCACCTCCCCTCTTTCCCACCCGCCACCCGAAAAACTCCTTCATTCCCGCCATCCCTCGCTCCCTCCCTCCCCCACCCCGTCGAGGTCAAACAGGGAGGCCTTGTTCTCGTCTCTTCTTTATTTCATCTACGTTTCATTCTCTCCTGTCCACTGCTTTTGTTTGAGTGACGGTACGCGTTGGGTTATTCAAATGAAGGCCATGCTGTTTGTGACATCAGCAACATGCAGACGGACAGGAACATAGACCACATGTGACCTCACCCTGGCTGTTGGAGTTATTGTCAGCCAAAGCAATACCAGCCCCCCTGAAACGGTGTTGTTTTAAAAAATATATTCCCATAAATATCTGGTAATTTCCCAGCGTTTCAACACCACCCGCTCTCCCACATACAAAGTCAATCAAGTGTTGTTTCTTTTGGCAGTCCCTCTTGTGCAACAGCTCAAAGTATTTACTCCTTCTATTGGAGAGATTGTGAACAGTGAAGTCCTGCCAAGCCTGAGACCATTCATCATTACAACACACACAGAGAGAGAGAGAGAGAGAGAGAGCACCACACTTTGTCCATTAAGGGGAATTTGATTAATGGTTAATGAGAAGAGTTTGTTATTCCCCCTCCCTCATAATAAAAGACGGAAAAAGCAAGTCCTTAGTATCTCATTAGTCCCAGCGGAGCGAGGGGCTTCGGTCTTGGTTTGCTTTTTGTGTTAATGGCTGTGTCCGTTAGGCCCGACCTTTATGTAAATGAGCTGTCCTCGCCCCTTTGCACCGGCCCTGTAAATGTCAGAAGGATTTTGAAAAGGTCAGGTGTGTGTCAAATAAGTCTTGTTCTTGCCGTGGAATTTGCTATCACACACACACACACACACACACACCCACACACACCCACACACACCCCACATTTGGCCTTTTACCAAATGAACCTAATGATTCAGAGAGTTTTCTATTATTACTTGTTATTTCACGAGAATGGGAAAAAAGTGATTTCAGTTTAGTGGCAATATTTAATGGCTGCCTCGAAATGGAGTACCTCTTATCTAACATCAACTAAGAGAGGGAAGGAAAGCTTTTTAATAGACGTATTGAAAACATTTTAGCGGCAGGCACTTTCAATATTTAGAAAACCCTTTTTCTAAATGGAAGCGTTATTTAAATAATGTTGATCCTCGGCATCTTAACAGGGTTTTAGATATACATAAAGATGTTTTGATAAATGGCGTTCAGTAGAATGGCTTTTGCTCTGCAGATTTTTCATCAGCAATGAACAGAAACACAAAGGATCCTTTGGGTTTATTGTTGACTTGGCAACTATTATTAGACAGGAAGGACGGATCTGAAGACGAAAGGGAGGTCGATGAGCGCGAGTCACTGCTTCTTGTTTCATTTGAGACCACAAACACAATTGAGTAAACACACACACACACACAGCTGGTGATGAATAAGGGCAGGATCTGCAGGCTGCGCTGTAAGTAAAATGACATTCCAATAACAGGGAGAAACCGTCACATCTCACGGTGACAGTGCTCGTGTGCGTTAGTGTTTCCTGGAGGAAATGGTGTGTATCATCCTCGTCTGCAAACCCGTTATCTTCCGCAGACATCAGATCTGAGCACATCCTTTGTATCTCTCCCCGCTTATTCAACTGACGGTCTTTAAGGACGCTTTCCCTCCAACTTGTCGGTAATGATAGTGGCTTTCCTCCAAAGAGAGCAAATCAGAGGCTCTGAGACGGCTCCATGTCCGTCCTTTCAACCCCGTGTTCCCGAGCCCCCCCACAGGGATGTTGTGTTTGCCCCCCTGGGTTGCCAGACTGCTGGAGTCGACTCCATCTGATCCGAAATGAGCAAAAGTCCTCGTCTTGGAAGGAGTGCCAAATGTCATTAGTGTGAAACACAAAGGATGTGTTTGGCAGAGGTTTTGGGTTCAGCTATAGCCACCCTCACACGCTGACATGAGTACAGTGAGACCAATGTACTCCAACCACCCACCATAGTTTCTCATACTGGCGAGTTTTAACACTGCCAGCCCCTTATCTCACTTCATTGCTCCGTCACACACACACTTTTCTGCGCCATTAGTCGAGATACCTTCTGCATTTCCTTATGTCCAACAAACCCCGGATGGAATTTCGGGAGATGCCGGTCAAACACATTCCAGGTCAGCCGATGTGGAGAATGAGCGGCGAGTCTATTTCGAGATGCATCGAGAGGCAGCCAGACTCTTTAAAACAAAATCCCCTTAATTAACCAGCCTTGGGAGACGGGCGGCCCCGTGACCCCCGCTGGAGGAGCAGGGGGTTGGCGACGTCGACATTTTCAGATTTCACACCTTGACGGAGGATTCCAGAAACGGTGTGAGGGAGTGAACCGCGGAGGCCGGGAATTATCAGCTCATTTGTAATTTAGTCGTAGCTCCCCTCCTTTTCCTCTCTTGGAGCATGAGCCACACATTTAACATCCATTGTCGGCAGGAAAAGGACTGCATGCACTAACCTTTCTCTTTGTATTATAGCTACCTGACCTGCAGCCTCTCGCTGTCATCTTTCCTCCCACTTCTTCCATCTGTGTCACATTCTTTTATTTCATAAATCCTCCCACTAGCGGACTCAGCAGATCCCTGTGCAACGTAGCACTGAAGGGCCCTTGACTGTGTCCTCCTGAGCACGTCCCCACACACACACACACACACACACACACACACACACACACACACCCCCTAGTGCACACGCGGCTCATTAGCAGTCACCTTAATGTGTCTAAATGTAGTGTGCGAGGTGGAAGGTGGTTTGCGTTATTGATCCGGTATTGAACGGCGGGTGATGCAGTGCCCTTATGTGATATTGAAAACATTTAGGTCTCGCTCTGCCGGCGTGACGGCACCATGAAACATCTCTCTCCCCCCCCCCCCCCCTCTGCTAATCCCTCCCTGCCCCCAGTTTGTGAAATGTCGAGCCAATTCCACTGTTACTACTACTTTATTTTTTCCAACGCATTTTGCTGCTTTAACAACATGTTTGGCCAGTGACATTACATCTGCTCACTTCTGCTATTCTACACACACACACACACACACACACACACACACACACACACACACACACACACACACACACACACACACACACACACACACACACACACACCACACACACACACACACACACACACACACACACACACACACACACACACACACACACACACACACACACACACACACACACACACACACACACACACACACACACACACACACACACACACACACACACACACACACACACACACACACACACACACACACACACACACACGTGCGCTGCATCTTCGTCACATCTGACTTTGACAAGGTCATGTCGAATTCACACTTATCATAGGCAGTGGACAGGCTGGCTACAGGTGGAGGAAATTGAATTCAGCGTGCCGGGGTCTTGTCAGGTCGCAGGGTGCAGGATGCAGAGTCATACACCCCACAAACCTCATGCTCACACTCTGCTTTCCATTCAGCCCGCTTCCCTCTAAATCCAAGCGGACCTATTTGAGGAACGGGATCAAATTACACGCTGTAATATAAAGAACATTTTGTATTCTCCATAGATATCATCTCGGAAGTATGAGATAACAAAAACGGAATACGCCATAGCCGAGAAAAAGCAGGTTTAGTTCTCATGAAGAGAAGAGTATTCTTGTGTTTCACAATCCAGCCGTGTTTTTGAGATCCAACAACCCAATCTCACGACTGATACCGACGCTATCTCTCGGTTCACTTGTTGGCTCTGAAAATGTGCCGCCATGGTATGCCGATAAACAAGCAAAACATTGGTCTCCCGAGCCTTGAAACAGCGAGAGCATTCAAATCCTCCCCTGAAGCCAACGGCGCATTAAGGTGAGACAGAGCAGCAGGTTTATTCAGTCGTCAGGCCTGTGTTTTGTCAACAGGGCTTTGTTTGGCGTGGCTCCTCGGGGAGGGCAGGTCCTCCTTTAGGTAAGGCCATTCGTCTCGTGTGTGTGTGTTCAACTGATTGCCTGCTTTCTAATCGTCCACTTTCTCCCCTCCGTCACTCTGCCTCCCCCCCACTGTCACGTTTTAACTCCTCCATCTTGATTCACCCCGTCGCCGTCTCACCCTGTTTACGTCTTCGCCTAATGCTCCAAACGGCTCCATCTGCTCGCTAACCTGCCGTCCCCTTACTGTAGCCCTCGTCCTGTGCTTTGTTCTCCGTTTGCAGTCATCAATCCCTCCTTTCTGTAATTGGAATGTCTGTTGCTTTCCTACCCTCTTACACTCCCCCCTTAATCTCTCTGCCTCTCTTCTCCCCCCTCTGGTGGCTTTCTTCCTCTCCTCGGTGCAATTCCCCAGTTGTCTCCTCCACCTATATCAGCCCCAGAGTTTCTCTCAAGCCCATCTAAACTGCCTCTACTACTTTCCCCTCTCCTACTCTCATTTTGTCTCCCTGTCTCTCGCTCCACTTTTACCTCCTCGCCCTCACACATTTGTATTTCACGCGTCTCCCCTCCTGCCTCCCCTAACGAGGTCTTGTTTCTTTTTTCTTCTCCACATCAATCACCCTCCCTCTCTCCTACGGTTTCCCCTCCTTCCCTTGTAATGGCCGAGCACGCCTCCTCCCTCTCCTCGCCCTAGTGGACATTTATTTTGAAGGTTAAGTTGCTGTGACACCTTCGCAGTGTTTCGCCCCCTTCCCCCGATGGTCTCACTCGACCAAGGCTGCGGGTAACGCCAGTCGCCACCAGCGCCTCCTGACACAGTGCCTTTACGTCGCGCACACGTTCTCGGGGCGGGTTTGACGGCTGAATCACTCGCTTACTGTACAGAGGGCGGGGAAGGAGAAGTGACGGCGCAAAGTCGAGCAAGCGGGTGGGCGAACCATGTGAGGTGAGGCGGGGGGGATGGAAACAGATGCAGGGTTTTATGTAATTTCTGCAGCGCTAACGTGCGGGATCAGGCTGACGGTGGCTCCCCCCCCGCCCCGCGGGCGCTGACAGGCCAGTGATGCAGCTTGACTCATCGAACAGGGACTTCACACTGGAGTTTGAATGGGGCTTACATTGGAAGAGTTACTTCCCTCTGTACAATGTACCACAGCAGAAAACTGGCTTTGGTGTGACTCGGTCTGAGAAGTACTCTTTGAGAAAAGGTCTTTCTACGAACCTACGCCAAGTCATCTGTCAAGGGCTGCAACAAACGGTTTCATCTCACGATCGATCTGTTGATTAGTTTTTAATAGATTAGTTGTTTGGTCGGAGTGGGAAAACGGTCTATTAGTGTTTCTAAAGCCCGAGGTAAAGTATCGGTTTGTCCACAAGCCAAAGACATTTAGTTTCCAGCCATCGAGGAGTAAAGAAACCAGAAAGTATGAAACAATAGATTTTAAAATGTGTTATCAGAATCGTTAAACGTTTGTAGTTAAAACAACAATGTCTCTTTGAAGCTTAACCGTCTTTTTTGTGAGTCGATAAACGAAACGAGGAATAAGAAACGATTTGAATAACCGATATATCTTTGCAGTTTCCTAACACGTGCTTGTTCCTGGTCCTGTAATGCTGTTGCTTTCCGTTTCCCTGGCTTGATTCATTTTAAACGGTCCGACATATTTGTTTATTGGCCTGTTGACGACACAACAAGCATCACCATGGCTACGATGAATCACACTTTAACACATGTGTTAACCGTATAACACACATTTGCACAGGACTGATTCTGCAGCAGCCTTCGGAGGTTGTGTTCAGTCCATCAGCTGTCAGACTCACTGATGCACAGAGACTCCATTGTTCCCAGCTCGAACTTAGAGACCCTCCTCCTCCCTCCCCTCAGGCTGTCCCCCCCCCCCTAATCCAGGTGAGACGAGGCCATTGATAAGGCCACGTATTGTCCCCCCCCCCGCACCACACCTGTATCAATGGGCAGGCCGGCCCTAGAGGGAAAGTGGCTTTGTAACCAGAGATGATTGGGTAGTTTCTGTTGAAATGGAGGCTGATGGAGAGGCTTTTTGTGCTCTGTGGATTGCCACTGTGGTGCCTTTCTTCAGCAGATTGTCTCGGTCCACTCGTCCTCCTCCAAAGGGCGAGACAGTATGTGTGTGTTCAAATATTCTGCAGCTCCTAAGCATGGTTTCGCTGCTCATGCTTCGTACACCTGCTTGTTATTTGGCTTTCTGTCGTGGCCTCTGTAGGAAGAGCTAGGAGGGAGGGGATAAGAGCTGCAGTATCTTCTCTGCTGACTAGCACTTGTCACCGAGGCCCCTCTGGGTGTGTGCTCGCTGGGAGCCCTCTCCTGAACCCACCTCCCCTTAAAAGAAAGCGCTTTCTAAAATGAAACGCTTTCACCGCTTTCTGCTGTCCTTTCCTCTCTTCCCACTTCTCTTTTCTCGCAACAAGCTCGCGGCGGATTTGTGCACCAGTGATTCATGAATGTATCCGTGGCACGGCACAGTCGTGTGTGTGTGTGTGTGTGTGTGTGTGTGTGTGTGTGTGTGTGTGTGTGTGTGTGTGTGTGTGTGTGTGTGTGTGTGTGTGTGTGTGTGTGAGTGTGTGTGTGTGTGTGTGTGTGTGTGTGTGTGTGTGTGTGTGTGTGTGTGTGTGTGTGTGTGTGTGTGTGTGTGTGTGTGTGTGTGTGTGTGTGTGTGTGTGTGTGTGTGTGTGTGTGTGTGTGTGTGTGTGTGTGTGTGTGTGTGTGTGTGTGTGGTCTGAGCGTGTGGTCTGAGCGTGTGGTCTGAGCGTGTGGTCTGAGCGACAGAAAAAGGCTGCATAGGGGGAAAGGTAGAGAGGGAGAGAGGACATGTGTTGTGATGCCAGCCGTGATTAGAGCGGTAGCACTCGCCATTTAAATAGACACAGCCCCGGGAAGAGGGGGGGGTGTGGGGGGGGGGCTTGGTGAGGAAGTGGATGTGGTTCCTTGTGTAAACTAACACAAGTGCTCTGGTTTTAAATAGAAGTCCCTGAGGCTCCACCTCCCAACATTCCCTTGTTCACTTGTTTGTCCCGCTTTCTCCCTCCTCTCGCTCGTTTACTTCCGAGACGGAATGACTTTTTCTGGCCCAGATTATTGATGTCCTCATCCCGTCTCCCTCCATCCATCCTCCTCCTCTTCTGCATTCCTTCACGTGACTCCTTCTCACGTGGCCCGTGCCAGACAGTTCCCTTCCCCTCGTTCAATTTATCTCCCCTCTTCATTCCTTCCAGATGACTCTCTCTCTCTCCCCTCTCCCCCTTCATCACCTCGGCCCATTGTGAGCTCGCTTCCTTCCTCTCTCCCCCCATCCTCCGCATCATCCAACTGTTCAATCTCCCCCCCTCTTACGTCACTCTTCCTTTTCCTCTCTGAACCTGGTTCGACCCCCTTGTCTCAGGTTTGAGTGTCCTACTTTGATTCCCTCTGCCTCCTTCCCTCTTCTCCTCTCCCTGGTGTTTATTTACATAGAAAGGGATGAAGGTAGGGGCTGTCAGGATGGATTGATGGATGGCGAGAGGCCATGGGTGAGGGGATCTGGGCGTTTGATGGACGCCCCTGTCAGTCAGGATACTACTTAAAGTATTGGCTCGTTCGTTATTGTATAAAGGTGTGGAAGACTGCCGGCTTTATTAGCATTCCTCTCTGGTGTCCTTTCTGTACCCGTAGATCAGAATCAGAAGTGCTTTATTAGTCCCACAGCGGGGACATACAGGGTTGCAGCAAAAGTGGCATAGCAGGGAACTGGCAATCATTTAAAAAGAAAAGATGGCACACATTAGTCATAACATAAAGACAAATCAGTACGCAACCATGGATAGAAAATGAGTAGCAGCAATTAAAACAAAACACTAAGTGACATAAATAACATTAACTTTATAAAAATGAAATGTAGGGACATTTATCCAAATGTTACATAAACGTGACTATTGCACATTACAATCGCAAGTGTTTATATTACAGGTTTAAGTATTGTGTTGGGGTCTACCAGGGGCCTGTACTACGAAGCCGGTTCAACCTAACCTGGATATGTTTGAGTTAGCCGGTTGGCCTAATCCAAAACATACGCGCTCTCGCTAAACGGTACTACGACGCGGGTTATCAAGTGCAGCGCGTCATACTTCCTGAATGAAAAGTGAACTTTAATACTAGTCAAATAGGAAGAAGTTAAACTTTAAACATCCATGATTTAAACACTTGATCAGGATCAAAGCCACAGAGCTGCACCTGCACGGTGAACACAGCTGGGAACAGAACACGTGTTTGAATGCGTACATTAACAGGTTTATGATATCACTGCCCCGTCTAAAACACGATCTGACTTTCATTACATTTGTCTCGAGTGTTTCGTCAACTTAATGTGTTGCTTAAAATAATACTTCTGCATACAGTACATGACACTGTGAGTGTTGCACGGCCAGATACGGCTCAGCTGACTCAGATCAGGAGATATATGATACATTATGAAGTGATATGCCGCGGACTGTACTTAATGTACTCTGATCCGGTTACTTATGTTGTGGCCGATATGTAAGTAAGCTTTCTTAACGCTAATGTTATAATAGTCAGATTGCTCTGAAGATGGAGGTGATATTCTATTAATGTTCACGTTCACACAGTCGGTGATTTTGCCGGCCGTCTTTCCTGCAACGGCAGCTTTTCCGTATTTCCTTTCTCCTGTAATATGACTTGATCGCTTTAAACTCCGCACACTGAGCTCTGATTGGTCAGCAGGCGGTGCTTTCACTGAGTTGAGCTCTTAGCCTGCAATCTAACCTGGTCTGGGGCAGGTTAGCCGCTCAGCATAAGTTACCATGGAGATCTAGCCTGCTAAAAAGAGAACCAGCTTCGTAGCACCGGAAACCCCGAGTTTTCCCTGAAGTTAGCTGCTAAGCGAAAACCCTGCTTCGTAGTACACCCCCCAGGGGCCGTGTTGGTTTTACAGCCTGACAATAAAATCTAACATCATCTCCATAGTAACGTGGCTTTAAAGATCCAAAGGAGCGAAAATGAAAGCGTTGTTTAGACTGGTATCAACATTTGGTTACAAAGAACCTCTCCACTGACAGTGTGCCGCGACGCACGTCTGCCCTTTTTGAAAAAAAGGCTCGTCCCTTTTTAGATGACATAATTATGCAGTGTCAACGTGTGACAAGCTGAGCGTCGCTACATTGGAAGAATTAATATGCACAGCGTAGGAGGGAGCCTGTCCATGATCTACTAATGCTTAGCCACTCACTCCTCTCCGCCCTTTGGGGAAGCCATCACATTTTGGAGCAAGTTATCTCTGAAGTCATCACGGCTAATGCTCCTCTGGCTTCTTTTTCCGCCCAGTCGTACGTTTTAAAGGACTTGTATTATCTCCGTCTGTATTGCATGCATTTGTCAAGTATAATGAATGCACTTGAGTTTCAACTTGGTCATTTGATAATCATTCTAGGGTTAATTGGCCAGAAGGGAATGTGATATTATCCATGATAGTATAGTAATGCCTGTCTGATTACATACTGAATGCATGATTCAATAATATACTGTAAGCAGGACAGGTTTTAATGTGGCACTTCAGATCCAATCTAAATACACATTATTAAAACAAATGTTATTGTCATATTAAATGAACTGTTATTTGAGAGACTTTCCCATACTTATCACCATAACACAAACTTGGATGTGAAAGAAATACAGAAATAAAGAAATACACTCCAGTGCAAGATTAAACCAAACTTTCAGATTTTTAGATTTTTCTGGTGGGAGTAAAGTTTGACTGTATCAATAGTTCTAGTGCAGACAGCAGCTGCCCACACTATCATAACGCTGATCACAGGTCAGCTGGAGATGTTACAGAACGTGCGGGCGGAGATACTGCAGCAGCTCTCTGCCCGAGGAGATCAACTGTCACAAGAAGCTGAGTTTTCACCATGGTTATCTCATCTTGAGCCGATAAACACGTTTAAAAATGGTTTGTTAATCTTAAGCAAAGCAGTGGCATTAAGCAGTTTTTTCTTACTCTAGTTTTGCCAAAGCCGCATTAGAGATGTGACAACATCAGCCAAGCAGCTGTATATCAGTGTCCGTATGGAGGGGGTCTGTCTGCAGCCAGAAGGAGTTTATTCATGGCAGGAAAGCCACACATTTCAAGATTCTAGGAGACTTATTGTCACTACAATGATACACACGCACACAAGAAGACGCACACAATTGAATACAATGTTTCTTAAAGAAAACATTTGTAATGAAAGATAATGATAACAATATTAATGTAATATAGTTCCAGTTTCTTAGTTCTCAACAATCGCTACTTTTTTCTGTGTCTTATGACACTACACTGAATGAATTTATATGTGGACTTGTAGATTTAGTACACGACAAGCAATTTGAAGACATCATGTGGGGCTTTAGAAAATTACAACACTCTTCACAATTATTTTTTTTACTTCACAGATCCAACAATGAATGGAATAATGATGATTAATAGGAAATAGGATTGTCTTTCTGCCCTAGAAAAATGTAATTGCTTACCTGCTGAATAAGGCTTGATATTTCAAAAAATGACAAAACCAATAACTTTGATTTAATATATATTTCATATTTTACTAGTGCAAGAACTATGTTCAGTTTCACTTAGAGTTTCAGTCTGTCGATGAAAGTCCCCTGAAAAACCAAGAGCTTACAACACAGGGCGTGAGCGGCTCTCTGAGAAGTGGATTTACTTGATTTAAGATTTTAATAGACTGCTGTATGTACCACTACCCGCTGAATGGGTTGTAGCTGCTGCAGTTATTGGACCAATAACACATGGCATCAAACAATGGGTGATTGCTGTGATTGGCTGTTGTAAAAACCATACATCCTTGTGTTTATAGATCAGGGTACAAAGAGGATTGTATGCAGGTTAGGGCTGCTCAATTAATCGTATTTTAATCGCGATTACGATTATGGCTTGCAACAATTACGAAAACAATTTTTTTAATTAAACTTAAAGTTCAGGGTAATCAACTGTTAAAAACATACTGTTCACTTTTTTTTCCTCTAATAAATGGATGTTTTCAAAGTCAATGAATAATCGCAATTACAATTATTGACCCAAATAATCTAGATTATGGTTTTTGCCATAATCGAGCAGCCCTAATGCAGGTAACAATTGCCTCGAGAAGTATTGATTATTTTTTGTCCTGAGATATTCCAGTCGAGTGCCGTAACCCAGCCCAAACAATAACACAGAGTCTCATTACTGTATCAGGGTTACACAAGAATGACAGGGCCACAGGCACTGAAAAGTAAATATCTGTGTTGATTGTTGAATCAAGGCTGCTTTCAGGGATTTCTGACAAACTGGAGGCATGGGCCAGCACCTGACAGTTGACACAGCCTCTTGTGCTTTGTCTGCAGTGGCAGAAGCAGCGAAAGGAAACCGCAGAGATCATGTGAATTGCATGCAGTAGGATGAGCAAAAGGAAGAGGCGAGTGCAGGCCTCTGCTGCTGGAGGTAAATGTATGTTGGCAGCAGCTTAAGGGAGGAAAAGAGTGAGCGCTGGAGGAGAGAGAAGCCTGTTACTGAACCATCAGGGCTGGTAATGAGACACAGGTGCAGCCGGGGAACCACAACCCCATCGGAGAGGCTGGAAAGTAGTCTAACACACTGTAGAGGCACAAGAAGGAGACTCAACGCAACATTTCACTTTGACAGAACATTATTACTTATTAGCATCCGCACCCCCATAGGAGTTCTCGAACAATCACCCGAAAACAATGGGCACCCTGGGGACGCGCCATTACTCTGGGCGCCGGGGCTTTATCCAACTATTCATTTGCATCTATTTTGGGCGCCCAAGTGCAACATATTAAAAATGAACGCGACACGTAGCCCTGTCGTAGGAATAATTATGTGTCTTTGTTTGCCGTTCATCATCATCTCTGATCGTCTCATTTAGACTTGCTTTTCAAACGTATGCTAATGAACGAGGCGCCGGGAAAAGCCAACGCGTTGCAACACTGCGACTGATTTCAGCGCTTGATTGTTAATGAACTTATACTTGGGGTGCACTCGCTAAAAACAGAACGTGTTGGATCAGTTGCAGAAGCTGCTGCGAAAATTGGTTAGCAAGCAAGGATGCATTGAGAAAAAGATTAAGGAGGACCGAGGGGAGAATGTAAGGTGACGGATTGAGATATGGGATTGAGAGGAAACGAAGGAAGAAGGGCACAAGCTGCGCAGGAAAAGGTGTTAAGAAGTGTCAGGGGCATTTAATCTGAGGGGTGTGTGTGTGAGGATGTGAGAAGCACACACACACACTGCCGCAGCCTGGGGTGACTACTCTCGCTGCTGCACTTGTTTTTCATCTCCAACTTCCAGATCTGTGAAGTGCACAAAGCAGATGAAGGCGTTTAGCAGGGGAGGACTCCCCACAGTAAACAAGTGTGCGGGCGATGCAGCGCAGGTGCAGTCAGGGAGGGCATGTGGCTGCGTGGTTTTTGTTTGAATGCTAGACATCAGACAGTGCAAGAGAATGGCCTTTGAATTCAGCCGGTACTGCGAGTCAATATTTTGGAAGAGGCATGCTGCGCTTGTAGATTGTTCCTTTAAGCCGCCGGGGGTGACTTGACTTGAAGGGAAGGATGGAGGAAACTGTGAAGCAGCAGCTATGTTTACTCCACCATGCAGAGAAGTGGACACAAACTGGGCTTTGTCTCGCCCGGGCTAACGTAGCGCTAGAACTAGCTGTGAGACCTCGGAGACGCTAGCATAAACTGCTTTGCTCTTTCCCCTTCATTTGCTGCCAAGTGACATGGCCTCCTCTGCTCCGGGGTCGCCCTCGCTGCCAGTGGCGGCCATCATGAATGAACAATGTGTACGGCTCAGGGTCCCTGCCTCTCCTCGGGGTGCTGCTCGCAGGCTGAAGGTGTTCACTACAGGACACGGAGAAGCTATGCATGCGATGATACTCACGCTGAGGCGGGCTTGTTGGAGAGATGTTTGATCCGTCTCATTTTCCACGGGGCCAACACGGTGTGAGTAAGAATAAACACGCAGCCGGGGGACCCCTGTGGTGTAGCATGTATTCTTTTTTTGCTATTGTGTTCGGGGCAGGGCAGCTCCAGTGGGGGATGAGGGATAAGAGGGGTCATTCATTCATCTCACACACACACACACACACACACACACACACACACACACACACACACACACACACACACACACACACACACACACACACACACACACACACACACACACACACACACCTCCCTCACAGACCTTTCATCTTTACTCTCACAGGCTTCTCTTGTTCTGTCAGTCTCGCTGAAGAGAAAAGAGGGGAGAGATGGGAGGAAGGATGTCAGGGAGGGTGGGAAAATGGGGAGGAGAAAGAAAAAGGACAGCAAGTAATTTGAGTTCTCTGTACAATCGTCCGCCAAACCCCGCCTTGCTCCACCCCCCTCATTGGGGAGAAAGAGTTGCAGATGTTCTCATGTTTCATCGTCTTCCACCGTGCATCTCTTTAATTGTATCTTCTCATCTCGTTGCCTCGCCTCTTCCTCTGTCCATCCCTCCTCTCCCCCGGGCGTGCCTCGGTGGGTTGGTTCCAGTCTGTCTGTTCGCTGATGACTCCACTTGGAGCAGATGTGATTCTCAGCAGCTGTTGCTCTGCAGCATCACCCCCTCATGCCCCCCCCCCCCTCCCCCCCTCTTCCATATCTCTCTCCGCCTTCCCTCCAATGTCTCTTATGTTATTTATCTACATATCTGTTTGTTCTCTGCTACAGCGTAACTCGACTGTAAATGTTTTTCTTATCTCAAGTCTTCTTTGTCTTTCTCTGACCAGCCTCAACAATTAGTTTCACTTCCCAGCCTCCCCGTTGCAGCTGTTTACATTCAAAGCACATTAGGGTTTTGGTCATAACAATACGTCTGGGTTGCCCGTGTGTTTGTCTGCCACGTGAATGCCAACTGTCACACTGTAATCATGTGAAACAAATGCCGGCCATTGAGGGCGGCACGGCGGCGGGCAGAGGGGAGCGTATCGTTCCGCCGTACATCCGGCAAAATGAGAGAAATGTTGAATCGCTGTGTGTGTCTAAGCAAGCGTGTGTTAGTATGTAGCTGTTTTCTCTACAACACCACAGTGGTGTTGGAAGCCAGGCCCAGAGCTAGAATAAGAATCTGTCTGTTTGGCCTGATGTTCAGATGTATGGAGACCACATGGGATTTGGACACTTAAAGAATGATGAAGAGGGTTTTTTATTAAGGCGTACTCCCATCAGTGCCCTGCGCTTCTTCACAGAGACTTATTAGAATCTTTATTGGCTGGTTAATTTATTTCGGTCTCTTTTGCCTCCATTTATGTGGAGATTGTCTGGCTGGTGAACTGAGCATCCTCTGACAGGTGCCCTCTTGTCTGAGATTAAAAGAGAAGAGGCGGAGGATGGAGGGGTGGGGTGGGTTCACGTCACTTTGATGACTTCAGCCTGGAGGATTCTACCTCTGTGTGTGTGTGTGTGTGTGTGTGTGTGTGTGTGTGTGTGTGTGTGTGTGTGTGGGTGTGCGTGCGTGTGTGTGTGTGTGTGTGTGTGTGTGTGTGTGTGTGTGTGTGTGTGTGTGTGTGTGTGTGTGTGTGTGTGTGTGTGTGTGTGTGTGTGTGTGTGTGTGTGTGTGTGTGTGTGTGTGTGTGTGTGTGTGTGTGTGTGTGTGTGTGTGTGTGTGTGTGTGTGTGTGTGTGTGTGTGTGTGTGTGTGTGTGTGTGTGTGTGTGTGTGTGTGTGTGTGTGTGTGTGTGTGTGTGTGTGTGTGTGTGTGATCTGTAATTGGCTGCTCACAGCGCGGCCTCTGATCTTGTGGAAATCTGGGATCAGCGTGGCAGATCCGCGAGCTAATCAACACTCTGAGCCGGCACGCAGGAGCGTCAACCTGCGCCTCGCCCTGCAGGCTGGAATATCAGCGCATGCGGGATTTAATCGCTTCAGAAATCCCTTAATGGGAAACGTTACATGAAGTCTAATTTGAGGATGTTGAGATAAAACCTTCTGTGTGTGTGTTTGAGGTGAGAGCAATGGTATTTTGTGTGCACATGACTGAAACACAGATAAGAGATATCGAGCGCCACGTTGCCCTCTGTGCTCCGAGATGATAAGATTCCAGCGAGGCCAGATCACCGGTGGCTCTCTTTGCACTTTACCCTCTCCGGTCTCTCTGGGCGGTGACGGCTCATGGTGGCATACGGCACGGCGTCATTGTGAAATTCATAAGGGAGAATCATCACTCATTCCTGGTTCCCCTTTGAGGACTGCGCTAATTAGCTGGCGTCTGTGATTAGTTGGCTTGTGTTTGATCTGCTTCACTCCTCTCAGTCGGGAAAGGCTGCCTGCCTGGGCCAGGATTTGGCTGCGAGGTGCACCAAACACACTCGAGCTGACACACAAAGACTGAAAAACAAGACACACGTACGCACAGCGGCACACTTTTCACTGCCTTTCGCAGACTCTGCAGGTGGCTCTCAGGGACACAGTATCATACACAAGCACACACAAACAAGCAGCAGTGCTCCAAACCAAAGCATGCAGCGACAGAGTGCAGCTGTTAATATTTCACTAGAGCATACCAAGAACTATGTTTACTTTCACTTGGAGAGTTTCAGCCTGTCGATGAAAGTCCCCTGAAAAACCAAGTGCTTACAACACAGGGCGTGGACGGCTCTCAGAGAAGGGGATTTACTTAAAGGGGACTTATCATGCAAAATGCACTTTGTGATGTCTTTTATACATAAATGTGTGTCCCCGGTGCGTCGGGGAACTCACGCAGCGTCAGAAAATAAAACCCTCTCTTTTCCTCCGTACCCAAATCTTTTAAAAACGAGCGGATACAGATTTGCTGCCGATCTGACGTGAAATCGGCGGCGGACCCACAGAAAGTTGCTATCAGAAACAATGCCTGACGTGTTTTGGACGTAATCTCGTCTTTGTTTACATTAGCAAGCCTCGCTAACACTCAGAGCTAACCTGTACTGTAGAGCACATGTGTTTTTAAAAAGCAGGAAATAAAAAAAGAACTCGCCTTGTAAAACTGCAAGAGAAAAAGCATTTGAGCTCCATACTGTTTCAGAAATAATCCTTGACGTGGTTTAAACAGGATGGCGTTTTATCACAACCGAATTTAACTTTATCTCCGGTAGAATTCTGATCAGGCATTAGTTCCGCCTCCTCTTTTCTTTTCTTTTTTAAAGCTAAGGACCCAAAATCTGCCTTTCTCTAACGGGGCTGCAAAAGAGGGGTTTGAGCAGTAAGAGGCATGACTACAATGGGTGATCTGTTTGGTGTTTTGAAAAAAAAACTTCACACATGTTTTGTATAGGTATGGCCCTACAATATATATGTTTCAAATATAGCATGATAGGTCCACTTTAACTTAACCCCGAGTGATTACATCTGAAGATGGACGAATTGTGAATGTAATTACGTTTGTACAAATCTTCCTTTGCTCCCCTTTTTTCATTAGGTCTCAATGGCAACGCACAGTAGGGGATATCATTGCTGCATTAATATGACACAAATACGAGCAGCTCTTCGGTGCGTGACAGAGCGCCGTCTAATTACACCGAAGCTGTTACATTGAAACCTGTCTGTCCTTGAAACTGGCCAGTGGAGCGTGGCAGGGCCATCTCTCTCTGTTCAAACCCATCTATCTATCCCTCACCTCCCAGTCCTCTATCTGTCACTCTGCCTTAAGGCTGTAAATGGAAAACAAAGGCAGCTCCAACACAATGCAATAAGGCGCTGACAGGGGAAGGCTGCACAGAGTGTGTGTTTTCTGGTGTGCTGGTGTTTGTTGTTGCTCCTCCTCATGATCTCTGTGAAGTGACTTCAATCATAGGGCGATCAATTGTCGCATCATTGTGACTGCTGAGCCTTTACGGCTTAAACCAGGCTTCTAACTGCTCTTTGCCTTTCAAACAGGTAACGGTGTTAAAGGGGCCCTATTATGCTAATTTCACAACCGATTATTTGTATTTAGTGCCTCTCCTGTGACATATGTACACGCTTTAATGTTCTAAAAGGTCTTTATTGCTGGAGGGAACTTTGGGATTTTAGTAGGGATGTCACGATCACCTTTTTTTGCTCCCGATCCGATTCCGATCATTTGATTTTGACAATCTGCCGATACTGATTTTTTTTCCGATCCGATCTTCATGCAATGCATTAAGAGAAAAAAAAGGTAACAGATAACGGCTGGTCATCCAACGCGATGAATTCAGCTATCTTGGCTGTTGTTTTTTTGGCTGTTCTGGGGCAGTTTCTCTTTCCTTTTGAAAGTCTCTGAAAGTGTCGGTTGTTTCAGTGCCGTTACCTGAGTGGCCGCTGTGTACTCGTCGTGTTGTTGTTGGTGTTTGTTTCTCAGGTAGCGTATTAGATTGGTCGTGTTGAGCGTAGCTCTGTTCTTTCCACCACGCGGAACCTCTGCCTTGCAAACATTGCATCTGGCTGTTACACTGCCTTCGCTTTCATAATACTTCCAAACTCCTGACATTTTCTCTGTCCCGACTCCCGAGTCACCAGCTGAACGTAGCCTCTCGTTAGCTTACTGCTACTATCAGACACTGCGCCCACTCTGTTGCCAGATTTCAGAGAAATAAGCAACCAGGTCTGAAAACAAGCCCAAAGAAGCAACACATACATGATGTTGTGTAATTTTAAACCAAAACTAAGTCCTCAGGATGACTTTAAGACGTGAACATGGTCTTTTTTGTTTTGTAACATTAAATAAAATAATACAAATATTGTATAAAAAAATAAATAATTCCCGATCCCCGATTTTTTTTTTCCTTCCGATCTTTTGAAAATCACGTGATCGGATCGGGACATCTCTAGATTTTAGCCTTTGCAGACCATTTACATGCACAGAAACCTATATAACACACACACACACACACACACACACACACACACACACACACACACACACACACACACACACACACACACACACACACACAGGAAACACACACACACACACACACACACACACACACACACACACACACACACACACACACACACAGGAAAGGGAAACCCACAGGTAGCATAATAGGAAGGACATTTCTTTATTCTTCATATAATAATACAAACTAAATAAAATAATGTTTTCCTCCGTCTTGAAATATAATGTTTTCTTTGTTTTAAATATACTTGTTAATTGGCTAAGTGTCTTGGTACTCTTGTCTGACAGACAGTTTTCTATTGAATGGCATTGGACTGGTTGACCTTGTTTTTTTTACTTTTCATCTTGTACACTGACAGCAACAGAAGCTATGATTATGTTCCAGTCAACACCTCATTGTGGTCATGGAGCTTTATGATCCTTTGGAGCTTTGTTGTTGCTATAATAGGTTGTAAAATAACCATTCATTTAGCTTTTGAATAAACTGATTATATATTCTGATAAAAGCCCATCAAAAATGTCAATTTATACTAAATAAAAAAAAAAGGAAAGGGAGAAATGCACAAAACCCTCACTTTTGAGAAGCCATGACCAGAATTTGAGCTTGATAAATTACCTTTAATAATGAATAGATTTTACATTTTTTAATTGTTTTTGTTGACTAAGTAATTAATCAACTAATAATTTCAGCTCCGATGATGTATACAGAGCTAAAGAACGCATTTCAGAAGCTTCAAACATGACATCCTACAAATAAGTATGATTGACAATCAATTAAGCTGCCAAGTAAACACCGTGATGAATAAGCATTGTTAACAAAGACCATCTCAGTTGAAAATTAGAGAGCAATTATTCTGAGACCCCATTTACACGGGAACGTTTGCGTTTACGCACCGTATGCGTTTTCAAAAAAGTCTTCCGCTCACACGCATTCGGCTCAATTAACGTGTCCGTTCCAGAGACTGGGTCCGTTCACACGAGACCGCTGGAAACGCTGAAGTACATATGCCGGGCCTGTAAGTGGCGCTGCTGCCGCCACAACATACACCAAAAGCAGCGAAGAAGACCCCGGCGCATGGTTGCCATGGTTGCCCTTCTGTTTATTCTCCGCGGTGGACGGCGTGTGCTCCTGCTGTAAATCTCTCCGGTAGTCCACTAGCAGATGAAAAACACCCACCTCTCGGCCTCTTCCAAGGGACGAGGGAACCGTGCGGCAGAGTTTCCGTTAACATTTTTTTCCGCCGGTCAACATGTCCGTTAAAGTTTAAATCTTCCGGACAAAATTAGAAAAGTGTCGGTTAGAGGTCTTCCTTGTTATTTATTGAGCTTTAAAACAAATTGATAACGACTCTATATAACAATATAAGAATAATAAACGGAGCCTCTCTTTTCCTCCCCCTCTCCTGACAGCCCAGCAGCTGATCTCTGAGCAGGAGAGGTGGGGAGAGGGAGGCGGGATAATTCATCGTTATCAGAAAATGATCGTATAGAGGCGTACACACAGAGCCGCTTGACCGCCCTGAACGTTTCGTTTGCAGATATATCCACCTTGGGACCCGTTATCGTTTGCGGGGTCCGTTTCTATCGTTTTGTTACGGCCTCGTGTAAACGAAAGGGCTATACGCAAGAGAAACTATGCGGATACAACCCGTATCGTCCTCGTGTAAACGGGGTCCGAGTCACTTGTATCAGTGTTTTGAACTTCTCCTGTTATCTGCCTTTATTGGCCTATCAGTGGACAGAAACTGTTAAACACCTTTTTATTGGAATGAAACCGGGACTTTGACTTCTTTAGGACCAGACGTATTGCGTGTACGCAGACACAAACATCTGTTGATGTCATCGGGTCATTTTTAGGGCTTGGCAATATATAATTATTATTTCAACACCCGTGATTTGAGAAGACATCTTTTCTCAGAGTTTGGTGTTCATAAGGGTATTTTCTGAACTTAGTCATACTGATGTCTCATTGTTTAAATATTGTAGTTAATTAGTTAACCCTACAATATTGTTGAAATGTCTATATTGATAAGATAAGATGGACTTTTATTAATCCCCGTGGGGAAATTGTTTCTCTGCATTTGACCCATCCTAGTATTAGGTAGACCCTCCAGAAAAACACGGGCAAAAATCCTTGATTATGCGATCAAACATGCGGGGTTTTATGTGATTTTATGCGGTGAAATTGCGGGAAGTTGCAAAATATGCGGAAAGTTGCGAAATATGCGGAAAAAAAATCAATATTGGGCTGTCTTATTTATTTATTCTCTCTCACACACAACCTGCCACTAACGTTAAACCCCTTTTACTATTCAATTAAACACATTCAATGTTTATTTATTGTAAAAGCAATTGGGCTATTTTAATCACACTCTCTCTCTCTCACACACACACACACACACACACACACACACACACACACACACACACACCTTCTCCGCCTCATTCTGTTTTCATTTACTCGTTCGTTATCTGACCAGCTTCAATCTTGTAGGCTACTCACCTCGTTTCTTGTAGCCCTCGAAAGGGTTTTGGAGGCCGATGCCTCGGTGAACGTGAGTTGTTTGGATTTCTTGTCCGCAGCAGCAGAAAGCATTTTCGAATGTTTGAATGAATCAAAGTGGGTCGTCACCGTGGATTTTCTCTTATGCTCCAACACACAGTTGCACGGGGTGCAGAATAGTTTCCCCCCACTGTCATGCAAGACATCGGGGAACTGCTTTGCCCGGTCTTTAGCAGAAATATTCGTCGGTAAATGAGATGGATTAGATTTTTTCATCGTGTGAGCTCCACACGTTCACTCTACGGTGTTGTTTACCTTCTGTGATGCGCGAGCTGATGACGTCGCGCATCATCATCACTTCACGTCAAGATGAGGTAACTTTTGATAAATATGCGGCTTTTTAAAAATCTGCGCCATTTTGCTGATTATGCGGAAAATTCTGCGATCGCAGAATCGCGTTTTTCTGGAGGGTCTAATTAGGAGCAGTGGGCTGCCGTGTGGGGAACAGTGCCTTGTTCAGGGACACCTCGGTAGCACTTGGTCTTGCCGGGACTTGAACTGGTGACCGTCCAGTTGCCAAGCCAAGTCCCTACCGACTTCGCCACCACCGCCCTATTGACGGTTGGATCAAAGAAATATATTCTCATATAGCCCAAGGTGTTTTTATGCTTTACATGCTACTAAGAATATATATATTATGTATTTCTCGCTTTCTTTTCTTCTTTCGTTCTTTTAATCTATATGTATAACTTGAGTCATGCACAGGTGCATTTTAAAGCATAAATAAAGTGGTTTTGTGATGTATTTGTTTACCTTGAACTGGTCCATGCAGACAGCCAGCCTCGTGTTATCAGTAGCTTTTGTCTGATTCTATTTAACAGATTCAGTGGAGAGGGAAGCTAAGGTTATGCACCAATCCCTCTATGGATCTGTCTCCTTGATCTGTACGTCTGTCTGTCTATTAAATCTTCACTCATCCGTCCATCAGCCAGCGTCAAAACAATACATCATGTTCCCAAGGCAAGTTGTCATAGTGACTGTCCTTCAGAGTGTTGATCTTAGCACGCAGTAAAAAGGAAAGAGACGGAGGGAGGGCCAGAAAGCATCCTCCTTCATGAGAACCTGACGCTTATTACCCTCCTGCTTTTATTGAGTCTAATAGATACCACAGTTCGAACATTCTTTCTCTTTTCCTCTTCATCCCCGCCCTCCTCAGTATCACCTTTCCCCCTCCTCCTTAATGAGAGAACTGATGGGCGGGATGTGTTGTAGTGGAAAATTTCATCTTACCTGCCTCCTATTGAGACTCGTAGACAAAAGGCCGCTCACCTCCGCCCTCGCAGCGCACTGCAGACCTGCGGGGAGGAAACTCCGACCCACACAATGCAGCTGTTCCAGCACACAATGCGTAGATTCTTTCTGCTTTTAATTGCTTCAGTTATCTACCGACCTCCCTCTCTTTTATCTTTTTATTGGTTTGCCACATTCTACCTGCTTGATGTTTACTCATTGCCGTATCTTCTCACCTCCTTGTAGTTCTCATTTGTCTTGTAAAACTAGATTTCATTTAAAAACATGACTTCATATTATTAAAATGCAGGTGGAACAATCAGCTATCCATATCTCTGACGTTTGAACATTTATAATATGAGTCATGACCACAATATATCCCAACGTATGTGAGTGATACTTTTGCAGGTGCATAAACACACAAGTGGTGGGTGTCATATTTTAGAACATAATCTTCTGTCGTCTAAAACTCCATCCCTGCAGACTTCTCTCAGTGCTCCTACACAGACCTGCCGTCAGTAATTTGATCCAGCTGGTGGTTGTGACGGACCCAGTCTATCATAATATTGGTACACACCTCCTTGTTTGTTTGCTTGTGGTGTCTGACCTTCTGTCTTCCATATGGCCGCCATTGATTTGGTACCACGCTGTGTGATCCTCCTGACAGATTGACTGCGCTAATAGCTCTCATATCACCGTAATGCATTTTAATCCTTTAATGTGCAGTATAAATTGGATTAGTCTCTCGCCCCCTCAACTATGAATGATCGGCGTCATGAAAGCGTTGTTGACCAATGGGCTCGTCAGCAGTGGGATGCGTGGTGGCCATGACGCTGTGGGGAGAGCAGCTGGGAAATAAAGGCCCCCTCCCCAAGGTGGAGGATAGGTGAGCGTTGGCGACGAAGGAAACACAGCTGTGTTTGGGTCCGGAGGCGGGGTTGTCATGGAATTCCTTTCACTTTAACAGGCGGCTCTGTTTTTAATTCGGGAAAGGAATCACACCCAGACTGAAATATCCTCTCCGACACCTCGATAGACATCCAAGTGTTGTTAGGGAGGTGAAAACAAGGACGCACCATCACGTTATGTTAACAACTGTCACACAGAGGGCTGGATGTATACACAAGCATGCTGCACATACAGGAAATGATGGATAACGAGAGAGACACACACACACACACACACACACACACACACACACACACACACACACACACACACACACACACACACATACGTAAACAGCATGCCTTGGACATTTGCAGAAGTACAACTATCTGGTACTTTTCTCCAGCTGTGCACTTCTGACTTAGCCTGATCCTTTAATTCACGGCTATTTCCAAAGTCAGATGCTGCCAGACTCTGGACACGCACACACACGCACACGCACACGCACACACAGAGAGAATGTCAGGAGAAGTGTTTTTTGGCGAGCTTCCTGCTGGACCCGATGGAGAAGGCCCTCAGAATACATAATGGAGTCCAGATCATGATGTTTCCCACTCTGACCCATCTGAAAATGGTGTTTCCTAAAGCTTCAGATTTACGTTTGTATAGCTCGCACACTGACTGCAGATCTGTCACTTCGGTCACCCGGCTGTAAAACCCAGAAATCACTTGCAGGGCTAAAATAACACGTCCGGTACAATTACCATGAAGAGCGATGGCACACAGGGCGAGAATGAAGGAGTGAGACAGAAAAAGGAACTAGCAGAGTTGAAACCAAAAAAGGAGAATGAGCCAGAGGGATGAAAAGGATTTATTCCAAAATGAAAAGACGGGACAGGGTCATTGCACCGAGAGGAGAAAAGAAGTGAGGGATGTGGAGAGAAGGCGAGCTGCGGAGGTAGAATGATGTGCAGCACCGGGCAGACAAAGCAGAGCCGGGAGCCGCAGGGGAGCCGGGTGTCTGTCAGCCATCCAGCCAGTTAGTTATTCACTTATTCAGTGTGCTGGGGCGACGGCAGCGAGGCGGTGTAGAGGCAGCAGTTATTTGTTTGGCTCAGGAGAGCGGCGTCCTCTCTGGCCACAGTCAACTGGCTGTTACGAGCGACACTTTACTGACCCTAAACAGGCCCAGCGCCAGAAAGAACATGCCGTAAAAAACCGTGCCCCCATCGAACGGCCATGGTCATTTCCCCGTGTGTTGTGTTCGACGCTTCATTCACCTCCTCACTTTGCTGCATTCCTTCCCGTCCCTCAATCATCCTGTCGCAGTCATCTCTGACCCTCTCGTTCTTTCTTTCGCTCTCCTTTCCCTCCCTCTCCTGGGTCAGGTACAGTGTAGATGTTGGTGTTTATCAATAATGAAGAGATGAGAAGAGGAGGAGGAGGAGGAGGAGGAGGAGGAGAGCACACTGCTTTCCTTCTTACCCGGGGATGAATTATTTACCCAGTGGAGAAGAGTGCCTCTCCATCCTGAGCGAGTGTGTGCGTGGCTGCCTGTCTAAATGTGGTTATACCTTACCTAGCAGATGTACGTGTGGAGATGTGCCGTGTCTCACCACACACACACACACACACACACACACACACACACACGCACACGCACACCATTTAATCTCTTATGCACGGTTTTCCCTTAGCCTGGCAGATGCTAAATGATTTAGCATGGTGTGTATGTTGTTGGTTGCTGGGTTCCTCTGTTGGGAGGTGTGATACTCTGAAGTTTAACCAAAGAACCCAGCATGTATAGTTGATGGATTACTCCTGTTTTTTCCATTTTCATTCAAACGTACACGATTCCTATTTCAGACGTGTTTGACCACCGGAGTTTGCTCGACCTGAAATATTCAGTTTGTGCAATGTACATAGCTGAGAGTTAGATGGAGGTCCACAGAGAGAGCATGCATGGGTTATGGTGTATGCAATTCCATGTCAGAGACCCTGCAATTACATTTCTGCGAGGTCCCATTGTGAATTCCTTGACTTTGCCAGTTTCCTCCAACTCATGCATACTGCATGGACGTAGTCTCCCTGCAACACTAAGGTCACAGTCCAGCTGGAGGCAGGACGTTTGAAATGTAAAAGCTGACGTTTTTAAAGGGGAATATAAAACTGTATTTTGTAAGGGTTCTTTAAACTCCCCTGCCGGGCCTTTCTCATTAAGAGGTTGCACTTAATTGAATTGGTAAATGCTTATTTTTGCAAATATTATTCGCTCTATTCCTCGGGCATGTTTGTTATAAACAGGCAACTAAATGGCAATACACATCAGTGTATACACACACACTGACACACACACCGTGATTGTGTGCAGATTTCTCCTCCAGCTGTTCAGTTCTCCTTGGCACTTTGAAGCCTGTTCATGTCTCCGTGTCCCTCCCTCCAAACCCCTATTTCTCCTTCGCTCTCCTTCTGTTACATTTCATGCATTTCTGCTTCCCTTCCTCATTTCGTCCTGTGTGTCTGATTCCCTTTCTCTTTCCACACTCGGTTCAGAGTCAGTTATCAAATATTTCATCATGGCTCTGTGAACAAAGTGAAATGTAGCACTCCCTTCTTCTTGCACCTTTTCTTTATCTTATCTCTCTTCTGCTCCTGTTGCATCAGAAGGACTGATTTGTCTCACCTGGCGTCTCCTGCAATGCAACCTCGATGCAACACCAGACCCTTTTACTGCCGTGTGTCTTTGTTACATTTCCACACTGATTGACATCATGGTGATGTTTGAGTGCAGATCTCGCGCGGTGGCCTTGATCCTTTGAAGTCTGATTCTCTATCAAACCACCGCTAGCAAAGCTTACAGCATGAATGGATTATGATGGGATGTCATCGGAGAAGTCCATAATGAGCAGTGGCTATTTCTAAATGTAGCTTTCTCGTGTGCTATCGATTGCCTCTCTTATAGAGAGACCAGCGGAAAGGTCAATGAGAAGCCGAGACACACCTCAAGTCTTCATTTCCTAGTTTTATTCTTGGCTTGTCAAGCTGCCTCGCCTGTCAGAGCTAAGCTGCATTCCCACTCTGCCTCCTGCATACCAAAGTATCCACATCTAAATAGGAGTGTGCGCATGCGCGACCCGTGCACGTTCACGGTGGGTTTGTGTGGAGTCCACATTTGCGTGTGAAGGTCAGAGGAACCGTGCGGCACAGTGTCGGGTAGCAGCAGCAGGTTCAGGTTGGTGCAGACTGATCTCGCCTGTTGGTGCAGACCGGCAGCGGTGTGGACACGCTGTTATCATCCAAAGAGATCAACAGTCAGCACCTAAATTACAGGTGCATTGGTCATAAAAACTGCAATATCCCAGTTATAAGTGAAAAAGAGACTTAGTGCGGAGGAACAAGCTGTTGCTCTTCATGGATACACCGGTTGGTTCTGAAATATTTGGACATTCACATTTTGTATGGCTCTGCAAACCAGCAAAAGGAAAGTAAAGAATTTCCTGTCATGAAAACGGATTTAGTTTAAATCCAGTTGTTGCCTTGTTGTTGTCCTTATGCACTGTTTAAAAGTCCATGTACCAAAATAGGGCTCTCATTGCCACAGAGGAGGAGAACAGAGTGGCAAATAAGCACTCTCAAACAGCCTTTAAGCCAAAAGTCAGCAGCATTTTAATCTCTGTTATTGCTTCCTTTCGACTCCATTTGCTGGAGTGCAAAGCCAAAGCAGCAGGAAGAAAAAGTGCCACTGTCCCAATACTTAGCAGCTGCACCGTACAGAACTACAACCCCAGTAATAATGGTGGAATTGAATCAGCCTCTCGGTGCCAATGTCTCTGGCCGGTATTTGGCAGCGCTTCCATTTAGAAACCACTTGTATCCAAGGCCAGCCTACAAACACGCACCGTCGCACTGAGAATAAAAGCCAAGGCATGAAACAACGGAGAAGAGAAACATAATCTGATGGATCATCCTTGTACAGCTTCAAACACCCAGGTTCTTGTTTGGGTGGAAGGTACAGCATGCGTGTCTTATGGTTAAACGTATGGTGGTGAATATGTAATGACATACACACTCAACATGCATTTGTTATGAGGCGAGGCATTTTATGGCACAAAGGATGATGCGCACAACTGAACAAAAATAAGTGGCGTAAAAACCTGCCTTTCTGTAAGCATATGATCTCAACATCCCTATACCACTTTGTTTCATTTTTAATGGACATATTATTGTGCATCAAAGATAATTTATGCCTGTGCGTCGAGCCGAAGCGAATTGGAGCTTTCAATGCAAGTGATGTTAGACTGATTACCTGTTTTACATTATTTTGTGTAAGCAATAATTAAGCCACCAAAACGGTGTAGGTGATTATATACACTGCAGACGAGGGCTGCACAATTAATGGAAATGTGATCGACATCATTATTTGGGCTAGAACAATATACAAATAGCAGGAAGCTTAACATTTAGTTACAGGCACAATTATTATATATAAGTATTTTGGAGCTGCATAGATGTCGTAGCCTACAAATCGTATTCTTCAGACTTAATTCCATATATTTATTTACAAAAATCACACCATGATGTATTTACCGTACTTTTCGGACTATAAACCGCGACTTTTTTCCCCCATTTTTTTTTTTTACAGCTAACGGCCACTAGGGAACCTCCTAAATCTATGGATTTTACAGGTAAAATTAACCACCCTTAACCCTATGGGCTCTAGGACCGGTCCGCGCCCGCCACCTTAGTGGAGGCCGGAAAAGAGTGAGACAGGTCGCGCGCCAAAGTAAAAGTGGAACGGAGAGACAGAACGAGAGCAAGACAGACGGACAATTTAGCTGCTGCGGCTTATATGCAGGTGCGCTTTATAGTCCGAAAAGTAAAATATTTTCCAAAATGATTAATCATATCGCTATTTCAATATCAGTAAAAAGTAAACTAATTAAGCTCTTTCTTCCAAATTGTGCATCCCTACTTCACACATTCTTTGTGTTGTGACCAATCAACATCACGGTTGAAATCCAACACTTGTCAAGTCATCACATTAGGAGGTGGGATGGGATCTATTCTGGTTCTCCTGTGAGAGAAGGGTCCATACGGCCTGTATCAAAGCTATTATTCCCCACGAGGAAATAGGGTGGGCAGAACAATAACATAAAGAAAAGAAATTGAGCAATTCTTCCAAAGCTGGAAGAATAATGAAAGCCAAGAACACTTATTAAGACAGCAATGCACTAGAAAGGCCAAAGAAAGCACACTCCTTTGTACTCTCACACACAGGGAAGCAATCTTCAGGGACACGGAGAACAGCAGAGCTTCATCCTGGCCCTCCTGACAGCGCACAGCCACTAGCCTGATGAGATGGCAGAGAGTCGGTGGGCTCTGAAGGCCATTAGATGTTTTAGGTGATGGCCTGCTCTCCCGGTCCCCCTGACGTTGTGCTTTCCTCCACTGTAGCGAGGCTCAGGCGGAGGACATGAATGCCATTAGGCGTCAGAGTTAGCCAGGCAGGCGGACACATAAGCGTCTGCTCGCTTTTTAAGCTCCATTGGGCTGCAGAGGAAATTAGGATTTTGAGTTTGTATCCGTCTTTTCTTTCTTTACTCTCTCCGGCTTCCTCCGGCTCATTCAGTCTGTTTTTCTGCTTCTCCTCCTTCACTCACATTCTCTTCCTCACGGCCACTGTTTCACACAAGGTCAGGTGTGGAGTCTCTCCTGCCTCACACCTCCCGTCTGTTCTCCCCTCTCCTCGCTCTGTTTCTCTCCACCTGTACCAACCCCCCCCTCCACCCACCCCGTCGTCTCCATTTTTAGGTTCTCTGTTTCACCTACTTCCTCTCTCACTTCTCTTGTTTCTCTCTCTTCCGAATGTCTCTCTTTTGTCCCTCAGCTGTCTCCTATTAGCCTTGTTTATCGCTCACACCGTCTCCCCATCGAGATCCTCCTCTCTCCTCTTCTCTCACCACTCTGTCTTTGCACTCCCCCTTTCATTCTCTATTCCTGGCACCGCACTCTCTTCTCCCACTTTCATCCCCACTTTCCCAGCCCCCCCCACCCCCCACTCTTCTCATCCTGCATCACTTTGGCATTCCCAGACTGTCTCTGCTCTTCCGTCCTTCGCGCACACTTCCTCTCTCCTCCTTCCTTCCTGACTCATTTCCCGCTCCACAGACGAAGGGTGGGAAATATGGAAATGTCACCGTGACCGGGAGGGGGATCAGAGACGACGGCGGTAATATGCCATCAGCCGTGTGTGTGCACATCATGTGGGTGTTAAAGACATAATGATAGGTGACAGTACTCGGGACGGTGGCATCTGACTCCTCGAGGACGCTGAAGAGGACAGTTTGCGTGGGCCTGCGCTTGTTTGGTAGCGTTATTCCAATGGCACCTGCAGGCAGCGCTGCTACCGTAAAGTAGAGCAGCGGTGACACAAGGCTTCTGTTCTCCCTCTCCTCCCCACTTTCTCTCCCCCGTCGCTCCTCCCCGCCTCAGTCTTACCCTTGAACCGTCTTTTATTCTCTCACTCCCTTAGTTCCTGTCTCCCTCCACCTCCTGTCTCTCTTTCTCTCTTCTGTTTTAATACGACCGATGCTCTCTCAATATTTATACTGACAATTACTATTTGAAATGCCGCCTTGCCTCAGCATTTAGGAGAGGCTGTCGTGTTCAAGCACGCGCACGCACACGCCGACTTTCCCTTTCCGTGTCTGCTCTTCTAATGACACGGATTCTCTGAGACTTCAGGGCTGGGATTTAGGGACCATCGTGGAGGACGAAGACGTGTGTGAAGACGTGCTTGTGTGTAATATTCATTTCCCCAGCGGGGCAGTCTGAAGTCTCATAAGGCCAGCCTGTCTCTCATCTGAGCTCTGCAGGATCTGACCCGGGTTGCCTCTCCTCTTATTGCTTCAGCATCACAGACAACACGCTCTGCCCCCGCATCACAAGCTGTGCTCACAAGGAGAACCTGAGGCGGGGCAACTTATCTTCAGTAGCACATTGTGTAATGCACTTTGACATTAGACCATACTCTAAACAAGATTAGTAGTCAAGGGTTTCAATAACCCTTCATTTTGCTCCCGTTCCCCAAGCTAATCTGTTTGAATAGTTAAGATGGATTGACAGAGGCGTGTTGCTCCGTCTTTACTGAACACTCCAGGCGTTGGAGAGACCACAGGTCAATACATCGGTAATAAAGCTGTTATGAGCTTTTATGTGTGCTCTTGCACAGATATGTGAGAAATAGAAAACAAAAAAGCAATTTGTTCCTCTCTCCAGCCCGACGAGGCTCTCTGGCTCCCACAGGCCGCTTAGTGGTTGTCCAGAGGTTCCTCTGTGGCTGCGAGGGGGTTGTTTCGTGGTTGTAAATTGGGCTGGTCCTGTGAGAGCTGGTGTAATTCTAGGCTTGTTTTCCTCCACTTTCCCGCTCAAGTCTTTCTTCTCCTTCCTCTCCCTTCTCTTCCTCCGTATTGATATCTCAGATCTCCCTTGAGTAGAGAAGCTGAGGTGTTTATTGCTCGTCAAAAGAGAAAGACAGCACTGGCCTTTCCCTCTTATCTCCTAGCCCATGGGTTTCATGCGTGTGGGTGTTTTGTATCAGCCCTGCAGATCATATTACTTTCAACACAACAGCTTTGGCTCGGCACAAACGGGTGGAACCAGTTCGGCGAGTAATTGTTTGTCTTGAGGGTAAATTGTGTTTCTCTGGTGCTGTTGTGTGTGTGTCCCCTGCTGGGGAACACATTGTGAGCACACGGAGCCCTGGCTGCAGACATTTGAAGGTGTGTATCAGCAGGTAATCCACTGTTACTTAAAACAGGTGCCATCTCACATACACTAATGCGCGCTTACTCATACACGTAATTACATTTTCACAGGGACGTGGATTACACACATATATGCACACACGCGTGGCGCTTTAGTTTCTCACAAAGCACTAAGAAAAGCATCTTTATTTTCACTCTTTGCTGTAACACAGGAATGTGTCGGCACAGCAAATGGCAGGCTAGAGAACAGCATGAACCGTCCCCGTGATTTATGACCTATGTGCAAAAGAGAAGTGGCTTTTCTTCTCTCTTTTATTCCAGCACACATCTACTTAGTTTTTGTTTTTGCTTACTCCTTTCACATGAAAAGTCATGGAGAGACATCAGACTCTTGGCCTACTTATGTTCACTAAAGCTGTCCTCTGTTGTCGCAGACACTTCCACACTGTCCTCATTTATCATCAGCTGGCTTTGTTCCAACACCATTCCTCTGCTCCCTTTCCTCGCCTCCTATCCTAGTTAAGGACGGATATTAATGTTTCTCTCTCTTCCTCTCCTAGGCGTGTCGGGTCAGCGGGTGAAGGTGGAGCCCGAGGTGTTGTCTTACCCCGGCCAGACGGTCAACCTGCGCTGTGCCTTCACCGATGCCACTGGGATTCAGCTCACAATGGTAAAATAGAAACTGTCACGATGCAATTTATCTTTCTCTTACAGCTGGGATTTGATTTCTTCTTTTTACAACGGCACGCAAATAAGCTCTAAAATGGGTTTGCGGTGTCGAATTAAATAAAATGTCTGATTCATCTCCAAATTGCAGCTCAATGTGCTGACTTGACTCGGTACAATGTGATGAAATAGCTTGGGACTACAATTTCAGTTTACACGGCGGCCATTAAGCAAATACACAATGTGGTATTTGGAAAATAAAGTATGTGTGTGTATCAACCTCATCCTGCAGGTGTGGGAATCGAAGTCGCACAGATGGAAAACATCAATTCATTACAATGAGAATAAACATTAAACCATAATACAGGTCCTTGTTTATTGTTTACCTATCCCATCATCCCGTAATCTAGCAAATCAAAGCCCACAGAATTCATCCCAAGGCTAGTAATATGTTTTTATCCCATTTAGGCTTGATACTTTATTATGCCGTACAAACAATACTAAGCTTAATTTAGCTTTAGGGGATTGAATATGCTAATGAAACACTTCTTAGTTGCATCTCAATGAAGTGGGAAGTACACAACTGTGTTTGGCTCCGCTAAGAGTGGCTCGGAGAGAGTGCGGCTCCTGAAAGTCGCATCCATATTCATACCTGCTCCACTTGTTTGATTGGGATGCTGCGAGCGCTGCCCTGTGGAGTTCACAGAGAAGTGTCTTAAAATGCTCCAGTGTGTTATCAATGGCGTGTTGAGTGAGGCCTGATGTTTTTCACGCAGGTCACCTGGATCTACGAGCCGAAGGATGGAGAGAGGATCAACATCGCCGTGTTTCTACCCAACTACGATCCCAACTACCCCGACTCACCGGTGAAGGGCAGAGTCAGCTTCGCGCCCAGCCCCCCCAACGTGGTCAGCCCCTCCATCGAGATCAGCAACGTGGGGATGACCGATGAGGGGAAGTACATCTGCGAGTACGCCACCTACCCCAGCGGCAACGAGCAAGGCATCACGCACCTCGTCATGCTGGGTGAGCCATGATCTACATAATGTGTATATAAAAAGAATAGGTCATAAATGTCCCGCAACCGGGACATTTATGGCATTACAACAGCACATTGCAGTGTAGACAGGGGAGTCAAACTCAAGGCCCGGGGGCCAAATCCGGCCCGCGACTTCATTTGATGTGGCCCGCAAGAGCTTCCAAAGAATATAATACGTTATTATACGGTTACATGCCACTTTACAGACGACATGTCCCACAATGCATCGCGCACTGTGACATGCGCACTGAAGAGAGAATTATTTGCCCTGGACTTCTGCTTTCAGACGTAGTTAATTACTAAGTTATTACCCTATCCGATAATAATCCAATTCAGAGGCAATAATGTAATATAATATATTATTTTGTATAATTATATATATGTATATTTATATAGTTACAACCGGCCCTTTGAGTGCAACCATAATGCTAATGTGGCCCGTGATGAATTTGAGTTTGACACCCCTGGTGTAGACAAAGGGTAGATTGATTGGTTATTATATGGCACACAATAGGTAAAGGGGCGGTGGTGGCGAAGTCGATAGGGACTTGGCAACTGGAAGGTCACCAGTTCAAGTCCCGGCAAGACCAAGTGCTACCGAGGTGTCCCTGAGCAAGGCACCGTTCCCCACACTGCTCCCCGGGCGCCGTTCAAAATAGCAGCCCACTGCTCCTAACACTAGGATGGGTCAAATGCAGAGAAACAATTTCCCCACGGGGATTAATAAAGTATATCAAATCAAATAAAAGCAGGGTAAACATAATTAAAATATAAGTAGCTGTATTTCTTACAAAAAACTGCCCATGAAAAAATATTGAAGTATGTTTACATATTGTAAATAACAATAAAGCGTACATTGCTTGAGACTTTATATTGCGCTGAGCTGTTATTGCACATCAGAGATATTAAAGTCCAGGGTCTACTGTATCTCTATCCTTGATGTAGCAAAGATCATCAAATATTGCATGACAATTACAAATAATTCCTATAATGATTTTGAAAGTTGTGGGAACTTTTCATAAATGTTCTGGTCGAACTTATTTGAATGGACAGATCGTCCCTGATCCCTACAAAGCGGCTCTTTCTAATATTTAGCACCACAGTGGCTCATCATTGTACTGTCTTTCAAGGCTAGCACCTTTCAACTTTTTGAATAGTCTTCAAATTATACAACAGAAATACAACATATAGATGGATAGAAATATATTGTTTTTTAACATTTCTGTTTTATTACATTAAGCCTAAATTGTTTTTTTAGGGTAAACACACATGACCTTAACGAACTGCTCTGATTTGTAGTCTGCCAAAAAGGTTCTTTACCACGAACTTGATTTATTAGTCGAAGCAATTGTTAACAGGACGATCTCTCAACCCTCTTACTACATTTATATCGACTACAAAAGTGTCTTCGGGTCAAAATCCTAGTTCTGTGTTTCATGGTTATTAATTGATTGATACATTTTATTTTCGAACAAGTAAAATAAAAAATTACAAAAAAAATGTTGCAGTGCATCTTGTAAGAAAAAAAAAAAAGACATTTACAACAAAAGCATTAGCAACATAAACAGTGCCACATCTAGTGCTCGAAAAGGAGCGAGAAGAAGTATAATTTATTTAATCTCACCCCCTTGTCCCTAAATGATTTATTTATAATCTGCAATAATTATCATTTGTATGCATTATTATTGTTATTATTATTAATCTGCTTTACCTGTTGATTGACATATACACATATACATACACTGATATACATATACACACCTACATACTCACACACATACATACTCGCACACATACACATAGTTCCCCATCCCTGTACCTCGAGAAAATAATTTCTCCTCTTGACCTGGTTAATGCCTGGACGTGGCTTTCGCTCCACATTCACACGGTCCATAGTCTCACTCCACAGGCTGACATACACGCATATTATTTATTTTTGTTCTTAAGTGGAGTTTTAGAGACTTGTTGAATCTTAATGCATTGATTTCTCCTTGAAGCTGTTTCCAATCTGTATGTACCAGCTGTTTGCATTTATATAATGTAGTAATAAGCAAGGTTAACATGCAAAGTACTCTCTGCCAGCGTCTCTAACTCTCGCCCTCTCCAAAGGTAGCATGCCGGTTAAAAGCATGTCCAGCTAGGCTTGATTGCTATTATAAGTGGTATTGTCAGATCAATTGTGTTCTTGTTAATGCAATGGCACCATTGGTCTAACCTCGGCCCGGCACCAGTGCCTCCGCTCTCTCTGCAGGCATCATGACTCCCTGCCTCCCCCGAGGCTCCTTATTGATCTGGCTGCTTGTCATGCCGGCTCCTGTCCTGCTCTCTCCTCTGATCCCTCACTCCTATCACGGAGGGGAAGTGAGGAAGGATGAGCAGGGAGGTAGAGTAGAGGGGGGTTGAGGGGATAACCGAGATCATGTAGTGATTTAGAATTTGTGTATGGAAATGTGCCGGACCTGTCAGAGAAATAGTTTATCAATGGCGGGTGATGGGGATGGAGAGGGAATGCTGCTGCTTCCAAGTGTTTATCAATGTAGCCTCAGAGAGGGAGAGAGGGTGAGAGGGAGAGTGGGAGAGTGGGTGAGTGGAGGATGTTTGGAGATTGAGGTTTTGGATCTGCTTTTGCCAGGCTGGTGACTCAACTTGTTTATCGATAATGGTGCACATTATCTTTCCCCTCAGCTGTCTTATTTCCATTTGATCCATTTCTACATCCTTTAATCTTCTCTCTGCCGCTCTGCGTCCCTCTCTCCCTCCCTCCCTCCATCCATCAGCTAAGCCTCAGAACTCGGCCTCCGTCGTGACCGTGGTGGCGGGCAGTAAGTCGGTCGTTGTGGCGCGCTGCGAGTCCGCGGACGGCCGCCCCCCTGCCAAGATCTCCTGGGTGACCGCAGTCAATGGCAACGGCACGGCGGTTACCAAACCGGGCGCCGACAACACGGTGACGGTGATCAGCGAGTACCGCATGGTCCCCTCCCCCAAAGACAACGGGAAGGACCTGAGCTGCGTGGTGGCTCACAGGACGCAGGTCAAACCAGAGAGCTTCCCCCTGAAGCTGGCTGTGGAATGTAAGACACACACACACACACACACACACACACACAGAGTTGTATTGTGTTGCACTTTTGGAGGAGTCTGTGACCTAAGATTTCCATTGTCATAACTACACTCTAGCTATGCACACATGACAATAAAAGCCTTGAATCCTTCCACACACACACACACACACACACACACGCACACACACTCTTGTTGTTCCATGAATTCCTTTGCAGTCCAGCATGTTCCTTGTGTAATTTCCATTTGATTACATTAGCGTAATTTAGTTTTGTACAAAGGGATCTTGCATGACCTTGACCAACTGTTCTGATTTATCGCTTGCCAAAGAGTTTTCCCCCGGACTTGTATACCACGACTGGATTCATTAGTCAGAGAAATAATAACAAGACCTTTGCTAATTGCTTACCCTCTTACTACATTTATCAAAAACAAAAAAACAGTCCTCGTCAAAATCCCTGTTTTGTGTTTCATGGTTCTGCCTCTCGTATAACTTCAGAGACTTGTTGAATCAAAGAGTATTTTTAAGCCGTTGTATGATTATAATCCCCTGAATCTGTAACCACACACTTCCTGGATTCCTTTGCCGCATGAAACCATGGAGTGATTAATTGAGCGCATTTTTTTCTTCTCTCCCCCCCCCTGCCATTCACCTGTCGTTCCCCCAGACGCCCCCCAGGTGACAATAGTAGGTTACGACAATAATTGGTACATGGGTCGTACAAATGTGGCGCTCACCTGCCAGGCCACGGGAAACCCCACTCCGCTGACCGCCCAGTGGAAGACGTGAGTATCCACACAATCGCCATTTACGTTTTCTTGTCTGTCTTGCGTTTTTGGTTCCCCTCGTGTTCCCTTCCTCGCCCTCCGCTGTCAGGTCCACACAGCCGTAATCAGCTCTTTTTATTATCGCCGCCTTTTGCTCTGATTATGGAGATAGTCGTATAATTTCTCATAATGGACTCGATGTACCCCTCGCATAATGAGGGCTACGTCTCTCCCTTATGTCCGTAGTATCAGCCATCGACATAACGGAGACAACATTTGAAGACCTGGAAAGTCGGGTGCTGAAAAATAGGACGGATGAGATTTCCGGCTGGGGTCCAGCAGTTTTGATTTTCCTCATGTCCCCATCGTATTTTCCTCCGCTGTGTGATAATAGATTGCCTTTTGAGGAAGGGGGGAACGGATTGGTTTTGAACAGCTGATCAAGATTACCCGAATGTGATGACGGTGCACAATACAACACATTTCTGTAAATGTACATCGCTCCCAATGCTTATATAAAGTCAAACAAACCACAACTCCTTTTCTCAAGCTTCATCCTCGCGTTGGCCTTTTCCCTCTTTTCAATCCTCATGCCGATTTGGCTATTTTACCTTTGTAGAAATACACTACATGTATACAGTGTTGTACATTTAGACTGTGTAAATATGCACATTGACATTTAATTGTATCTCGTTGCTGTCATCGCTACTACCTCTACTTTCATCACTCTTATTTATTTATGTGTGTCTATTTTTTACCGCAGTGAGAGTTGCCAAAGAAATGTCGTTGTACCTTGTATGATGACAATAAAGATATATTCAATTCTATTGTCGTGCCCCCGCAGGATGACGGGAGAGATGCCCGACACGGTGCAGATCACGGAAAACGTGCTGAAGGTGCTCAAGGTGGACGACGCCGTCAACACCACTTTTGTCTGCCAGGTCAAGAACCGCATCGGGCTGGGCAGGGATCAGGTCGCCGTCATGGTCAGAGGTGAGTTCAAGGACACATGTACACACAGTCCTCATTCAACACTTCAACCTGCTTGGGGAACAAACTGGAACACCAGAAACACGTAGTGGCAGTGTTCCTTGTGTGCACTTCTCTTTTATGGATTTGCATTAGCCTCCTGTCATCACGCATCCGCCCATTTGCTGCTCCGAAGTAGGTTAAGGCGGAGACAACGTGTATTCCGCACACGTTGCATTAATGTCCCAACACACAGATGAATTGGACTCAATAAACCCGTCAGCAAAGCAGTGAATGAAATGAAAAGCACATGTGTGGCTCACCTGGGCCTCGCTCATCATCCAACGCTTCCCCCGGCTTGTATATAGAAACATTCCTATCATCTGAACTGACGAACGAGAACCGAGCTCACTTTCATCACACACACACGTCTGCTGGTGTGCTGTGCTCTCGTGTTTTCCCCAAGGACACACACCTTGTTCTGCCTCACATGAACACACACGCTGAGTCTGGGGTGTGTAGTGTAGGGCTAGAGGGTCCAGCTGCTGTGTGTGTGTGTGTGTGTGTGTGTGTGTGTGTGTGTGTGTGTGTGTGTGTGTGTGTGTGTGTGTGTGTGTGTGTGTGTGTGTGTGTGTGTGTGTGTGTGTGTGTGTGTGTGTGTGTGGTGTGTGTTTGTGTGTGTGTGTGTGTGTGTGTGTGTGTGTGTGTGTGTGTGTGTGTGTGTGTGTGTGTGTGTGTGTGTGTGTGTGTGTGTGTGTGTGTGTGTGTGTGTGTGTGTGTGTGTGTGTGTGTGTGTGTGGGGCATGCCTTTTCGTGCTTTTGGGTTCTCCCTCTCTCTTTATCTCTGCTCCCTATTAAGAATGCGTGTCACTTTTCTACATCTCTTTGCACGCACTCGATAACACGGCATTATCAAAGTTTCTGCCTCGGCGCTACCCAAGGTCGGCCGAGCCGCTTTGTACATCAGATGGCATTTACTGAGCCGCTTTTTCCACGAGGTGTTTAGCCGTAGTTCACACGGAAGAGACGGCATTTTCACTTTTTATTCTCGTTATCTAAAAATGACTCTAAAGTCACGATCACAAAGGCAACAGAGTGGCTTCTCAGCGGTACTCTTGGCCATCGCTGACGAAAGCAAATGAGCAGCGTCCGCTCAGATCCAGAGACTTGAAGAAAAGGCTGCAATTAGTGAAAGCGATGGATATAACTCAATGTGACACTGTTGACTTTGGTGTGTGTGTGTGTGTGTGTGTGTCCATAGCGGGGCCAGTCATGATGGAAAACAGTCGATTCCTGCGGCCCCTTCTGTTCCTCATCGTTTTAGCAGCACCCCTCAACAGAGCTCACTCCCGACTTTCCCCTCATGCAAAATACATCCCACTTAGCCGGAAGTTATGTTCTGCTGACATGGGGGTAAACCATGGGGGTAAACCATGGGGGTAAACCTTGGGGGTAAACCTTGCCTATAACGGGGGAAATGCCCTCGTTTTATCCCCGTGTTTCCCCTGTCCTCTTGCTCAGTCTCTCCGTATTGTATCTCTCACCCCATCTTACGTCAAGTCCCTTGGCTCGTCACGGCGCCTCAGCGTGCGTCACCGCTCGTTCCTCTGGGGCCCTGCTGTACCGTAACCGGCTTCTGTTGCACAAAGCATGTCGCCATCTCCTGCCGTGTATTACAAGCCACAAGCAGGGAAGATACAACGATCCAGGGAGCAGAGGGAGGAAGATGGAGGCTGCCGCTTTTAGACGTTAAGAAGCCCGAGAACGTGCACCGGGATGAATCGGTGCCAGCATGCAATCCCCACACTCAGAGAGGGAGGCATGGGGGAGAGAGGGAGAGAGCGCGTGCTGACGCCATTTAAAACTCCCATGAGCATCTTGTGCCACTGCATCCTATCTGCACCGCTATTGGCCTCCACTATCTCTCAGCCGAGCGTGCGTCTGCAAGCCTCTCAGAGCGCATCAGTCACCCTTTGCTGCTTCAGCTCCTCGCTTCCTCTCCCTCTGCCTCCTATCCTCCGTTTCAACTCCTGTTCTTCATCCCTCTTTCCTCTCATCCCCTCCTTCATGTTCCGGTGTCTCTGGTCTCTTCTCGTGTTCCTACAGTTCCCTTGTCCTATCATCTCCCTCCTCCATCTCCTCCTCCCTGCGTCCCACTCCTCTCTTACTCAGCGGCGAAGGAGGAGGATAAAACGCGAGCTCCAACTCGCTGGCAGTCGAGAGGTGACTGAGGCATTCGGCAGAGTGAAGGAGGGTTTGTGGAAGGCACGGAGAGGGCGAGAAGTGCTCTGAAAGAGATTGAGTTTCCATCAGAGCGAGGGAAATGTAAGAGTGGATGGTGGTGGGATCGGAGCGGGTGAAAGATGTGGAATGAGTCCAGATGGGAGACCTGTGGAGCCTAATGTGAATGCGTGTAGACAAACAGGGCTAAGAGGGGCCGACAGGCGTGAAATGGCAGCACCTGCTACATAGCTGGTGCCTCTCTCCTCTCTGCCCCACAGCTGCATGACACACACACACACACACACACACACATAATACGGTGTGTGTGTGTGTGTGTGTGTTCCCGTGTCCTCTGCCCTCAGTCTGTCCTGTGCTCCCGGAGGCTCAGAGAGGGATGGATGTCCTCCCTTCTCCTTGCCTCTCCTCCTCTCATCTTCGATCCCGCTGCTTACTCACACACACCCACTTTCCATGTGTCTCTCCCTCGCTATCTCTTTCGCTGCGGTTTGCTCTTTTCATTGCATCTCTCATCCTCTCAGTTAGCATATGCTCCCTCCTCATCCTCCTTATCTCTCTCAGGTTATCTTTCAGCCTCCGCTAGGCTGCCGCTGCTCTCGGCTCAGTTAAGAGACTCCTGCCCACAGCACTTTCTCTCCCTCTCTCCCTCTCTTCTGCTCGTGCCCTGCTATCTCCCCCTCTCTCTTTAAGCTTAACTCCTAAATACCAGTAGCTCTTCTTTAATCACAGCTTAGTAGTCTCCATCCTTCCATCCATCCTTTTTCCCCCAGACTCCTCTCTTGGGGGGTTCTTGTGTGGCTAACCTAGATTTCCTACATCCCCCCCTCTCCCATGCTTCCTCTCCGGGGTGGCTCAGCTGAACCTCATTAAGTTAAAATGTCCCCAATTAAACCTCCCAACACATCGTCTGAGGGTCTCCTAAGTGTGTCCTCTTCATTTGGCGCATGCTCTCCGGTAATCGGACACATCGGAGGAGGCGGTTCATCAGCATGTGGCTCTGACGTTTTCCATCCACTGGGTCTGGGTTTGTGTGGCTGCATCTGTCCGTGTCTGTCAGTGGGTTTCTCCGGCCATGCGAACACATCCAGAGAACAGGTCCGATGGAGCCAAGTCTCCCTGCAGCCTGCTACTGGCCCCCTGCCCATCCCTCATTAGCACACACTCTGACACACACACACACACACACACACACACACACACACACACACACACACACACACACACACACACACACACACACACACACACACACACACACACATATATAGCTGCATTCAATAAGTTAACATGCTGACAGAGATTACGAATAAGCTATGCTCGAGGTGTAGCCCAGCGTCAGCCCACTCGTGTGTGTGTGTGTGTGTGTGTGTGTGTGTGTGTGTGTGTGTGTGTGTGTGTGTGTGTGTGTGTGTGTGTGTGTGTGTGTGTGTGTGTGTGTGTGTGTGTGTGTGTGTGTGTGTGTGGTGTGTGTGTGTGTGTGTGTGTGTGTGTGTGTGTGTGTGTGTGTGTGTGTGTGTGTGTGTGTGTGTGTGTGTGTGTGTGTGTGTGTGTGTGTGTGTGTGTGTGTGGCTTGTTTGTTTGTCTGTCTCCCCTTGTTGTACACACAGCATGCATATTGCAGTTCTTTTCGGCTGGCTCGTCCAACATGTGTTTTATAAGATGTCCTCTCCTCACCCGCTGAAATGTATTCCATTGGAGCTGCGTTGTATGCATCTGGTGGGCCTGTACTGGGAGCGTGGGGTCGCTCCTTTCTCCATCCATCTCTTGGACCTTTAAGTGTTGTCTCCAGATTAAGGTTGGAATAAAACATGAATTATCACCCACGGAAGGATTTGCCAGCGTCGACTTTGAGAGAGACACTTGAGAAGTGGCATGAGCGACGCATTACAAATAATAGGATGAGAGGAATTTAGGCAGAATATGCATTTACATTTCATTGCTATTCCCATTGATGTGCGCCGGCATCCGGGCCCCGAGTCTCGAGTGTTTCTACGTGGCACGTGCCAGAGCTCCACGGAGCCCGAGGTGATAATGCATTTCTTGTGTTCCTGTTGGACACTGAGGGCGAGCTCTCACTCTTGTGTGTGTGAACTGCAATGCTTAGCACTGCTCAAGGGGCAGGGGCAGGGGGGGGCACTGGTTCGGAGTGTGGTGGTTTGCTCGGGGGGCTGGTGGGAGAAATTGAAAGGAAGGAAGGGGAAAACATACCCACATTAAATTATAAAATGTCTTCCCTAGGCGTTTGTTGAAAGTGAAGCGCAGCGGAGGAGGTAACATGTGACTGAAATGCAAACGCAAATTGGAGAGATGGCAGGGAAATGGATTTAGAAGCGACGGGAGGAGCGTGTGCACGAGACAGCTGGAGAAAGGGCTCGAGAGGAAGGGCTCAGGTGGAGTCGTCGGTACCCCAGCGGCTTCTCTCTTGACAAGAATCAGTGTTACAAGAGTAATGCTGCCGGCGCTGCACACTTCACACGAGGGGTTGGCTTCCGGTGGGTTCCAAACGGGGATGACAATAAGAATCGGGCTGATTCAAATAAGGCAGGGATTTCCACAGTAGCCTCTGCTGGTTAATCCTCCGCAGCGGCTGCTCGCAGAGTGGACCAGAACGCGTTTGCAGCAGCCTTACCCAACGACCAGGGATTGAAATTAAAAATTCATTATTAAAAAAGCATTATTTCATTTTATTGTCTACTAGTTCATGAGTGCAACACCTGAAGGAAGCAGGCGCACTTAAACATGATGGATGATAAGCAGGCTTTATTACAACGGATAATATTCGTACAACATTGTGCCTTCTTCAGGGATGGAACGAGTCAAATGAAAGCTATCTTTTGTTATTAACAGAAAAGAATATGATATAAAGAATTGACGAATCCATGTTCTCATACACTCTGTAAGTGTGATATACGTTCAGACATCAATATTTCCGTCGACTAAAAATACTATTACTTCGCATTTAAGAGAAGCCTGTTGTTGCAAAAGCAGCTGCCGGCATTAAGCCTAAGCTGGGTATCCTTCAAAGTGAAGTGCTCCTGCCTCCTGTATACGTTGTAATCACTTGCACATGTTCCTCTGTAACATAACAATGTCACTTGGAGAACATCTCTGTTGAAAGTGCTTCACCGTGCGTGCAGTGGTTGGAGCTGACCCTTAACTCGGGCGGTGTTGAGTGCCATACTCCCTGCCCACTCAGCTATAGATGATGACCACATGGGGGGAAACGGTCATGGGGTCTGCGGGGAGTTGTCATTCTCACAGGAAGCACTTAGAGCCCTGAACTCGTGGCCCCCGAAAGCCTGTGCGGTAACACTCTTTCTGAGAGGTGTCGATCACCAGCACGAGACCCTTCACTGCGCTGACTCGAATGTGTAAATTGCAACAAGTATTGAAAGCTGGAAATTGCTTTATTTAAATCAGATATTTCCTAATTCAAATAGTATGTTGGACCATTTTCCTATGTCTTTGTACGGATGGATTGATTTTGTATAAAGAATAAATTATCTTCTAGAAAAGTAAGGAATTACGTTGAGGTATTTTTTGGTACGAGTGGTATTTAGATTTGCGATCTCACGGTTTTGATTCTCAGTGACTTCAAATAACACAAGATATTAAAAAAACTGCCTGTTGGTCGGCTCAGGCTATATTTTTATACACGTTATAACACGTTTCTTTGCCACAACTTTGGCTTTACAAGAGAAGTGTGTATCAGCAGGTACGTCAGTTATTTTATTAATAAGAAAAGTTTTAAAAAATGGATTTTAAGAAGTTGAATCCACTCTTACAATATTAATGGTTCGCTCCACACCTAGTTGTATTGCTGCTGTAACTTTGGTGTTATTGCCCCAGTACATCTAAAGAACTCGGCGTTAATGTTAAGTGGTGTCTTCCTATTCTGCACAAGCCGCTGTGTATTCTTGCTGTTCAAATACCTGCTTTGAAGTATTGTACTAATATCACTGCGGAGGGATACAGAGGGAGGTCAGAGACGAAGCGCGATAAGGCTGACCAGTCATATGGGACGTCTTCACAACCCCTGATTTAGACGCCACCACCTCTCCCTTCTTATGCACACACAAAAACAGTGTGCTGGATGGTGGAGCCCTACTTTCACTAACGCCCTCCTCGGCCAGTCTGCACTCTAAGAAGGCATGTGTTGAGTTCAAAACTAACTTTAAATGCCGTCTTTTCCCGTGTCTCTGTGTGACATGGCAGTCGTGACTAAAACAAAAGCGTGGAATACAAAAAATGGACATGAAGTCGAGCGGTGAGAGAGAGAGGTGGCAAACCTTCCCTCTGCTCATGGCTTCCAGGAAGAGTTGTCACTCCGCCATGTCCCTCCCCTCCTCCTCCTCCTCCTCCTCCTCCTCCTCCTCCTCCTCCTCCTCCTCCTCCTCCTCCTCCTCTAATTTCCAACCTCCTCTCCTCCATCCATCATTATCCTCCTCCGCTGCATGGCCTCCACCTGTTCTGCGTCTGCAAACACCGTGCCCTGCTCCTTCACTAAATGTGTGTGTGTGTGTGTGTGTGTCTTGCACCTCCCTCCCGCCCTCCCTCCCTCCCTCACGTCCCCCCTTTGCCTTGTGATTTGTGGTGAGCCTTGGAAAGACCCTGGTCGAAGAGGGGCGACACTGGGGGGAACGTGGTTGTGACTTGGCTGTGGGGATGGGGACAGGAGCAGCTCTGAGGGAGAGGAGGAAATGTCAGTGTAGCAAGAGACTCAGCGCGCACACACACACACACACACACACACACACACACACACACACACACTTCTGACTGTACCGACACCTCAGCACTCTTACACACTTCACTAAGTTCAGAGCAGCACCACTGACATCACCCAAACGCCTACCTTTCTCGTGTTTCCTTGGCATTACCCTTTCTTCCTTCTCCTTTTTTATGCAGTATCTATTTCCCCTCTTGGTCTCTCTTACACACTGTTCTCTTTTTTTTTCCCAATTCTCAACCATATTTCCTTTCTTCCTTTTTTTTCTCCCTCTCTCCCCCCACCTGTCCTCCCTCCTGCAGAGCCCTCAGTGAACCCATCCAATGCCGGCGTGGTGGCGGGAGCTGTGATTGGCTCCCTGCTGGCTCTCCTTTTGGTCGCCGCTCTCATCGCCGTGCTCATCACCCGTAGCCGCCGGCAACAGCAGGGTTACCGCGCCAATGACGGCAGCGACATGAAGACGCGCATGTTCGGCGGGGGCAAGAAGGCCAGCAAGAACGGCACGGGCGGAGGCAACGGGAGCGGAGTTGGAGTCGGAGGCGGAAACAACAATATGCCGATCTACGTCTACGATCAGGGCTCCTCCCACCCCGGCCTCGGAGAGAAAAACAACCACCACCAGCCGCTCACCATGGGGGGCGTCGCCACGACACCCACCGCCCAAGATATCCTGCTGAGCAACGAGCTGGATGACGGCGAGAGGAGGAAGTTTGACGAGCTGGAGGAGGACGAGAGGTATGATAATTTCACCGGAGGCGCCCCCATCCTTCAGCTCCGCCCGCCACACGACCAGGACGATATAATTGGAGACTACATGGATGACGACATGGAGTCCCAGCGAGATGGATCTGTCATCTCACGGACTGCTGTCTACGTATAGAGGAGGAGAGGAGAGGAAAGGAGAGGAGGAGGAGGAGGAGGAGGAGAAGAAGAAGAAGAAGAAGAAGAAACAAGGAAGGATGGAGGATTCCTCCCGAGGATTTTTCGGCCCTGTTCGGATGGAGAAGAGAAAATGATACCACTTTTAATTTTTCGCGAATTGATCTTAAACATAGCCTATTATTAATCACAGTGCTACCCCAGAATGACCGAGCCGACGGGAGGAAAGCATATTCTGGTCCCTAAGAACTGAACACAAACCACTGCTCGTGCTATCGCTATCACTGGGACCTTGACATGCTCTGGACAGACAGACTAAAAGAGAAAACCGATGTAGTGTGGGAGTGGCATCATGATACAAGCTCGGCTAAAGCGGAAGAACCTCTCTTGCATATTCACCAACAGTGTGGAAGTGGTTGTCAAGCAGTTAGTTAAACATCCATGCCTGCTTCTCCCCGCGGCGAACCTTCATGTAATGCATTGTGCCGTGACAGCTGGTGGACACTTTGTAACTATGGCTGGGTTGGCAGGAAAACATCTAGAGGTAGACATCAGGAGATTTAGCTAAGAAAAGAAAAGCTGCTGGCGAGCTCTCATTTCCACTCTCGCTGCCTTCCTCTCATTTCCACTCTCGCTGCCTTCCTCTCATTTCCACTCTCGCTGCCTTCCTCTCATTTCCCCTCTCGCTGCCTTCCTCTCAAACGGCTCTGCAAGCTATCGACAACTTGCTTGATTTGACAAAACCCTAACAAAACCATTCCTCGTGTGCTGCAGCATCGAACTCTAACTATGAAAGTTTGAGTTCCTAACAAGGACACATGCAAACGTGTGTACTGTGCCTGGAGGAAGGAGACGGTGAACAAGAGAGGAGGGAATGAGGTGTAGCCGATCTGACGGGGTCGAGGCACGGAGAGAGGAGGGAGAGGAGTCTCTTCCTCCTCTCCCTCGTCTCCTCAGAGCGCTCCTGACAGGAGGAGCTTGATTGGTAACGAGCCGCGAAGTCACTCGCTTAGCCGGCAACAACAGATTGCCACCACTTATCGTTTATGACGTGACGATTCCCCCCCCCCCCACACCTCTATCTCTCTTATCATTCCTCCGTCTCTCTCTTTTCATCCCTCTCTCCCAGTGTTTTATGGGGAGTCTATGATTTATCCAGTAACGTGGAGGTCAGGGCCACAGAGAGCAGCCGAGTGATGTGTCAAATGCCCCACTCACTCTAGTCTTACTCTGTATCCTGCCCGGACCCCCCAGGACTGGCTCTGATCCACCTGGAGGGCCATGTTGCAGTATTGTGTCAATGGCCTGAAACCCCGCCCCCCAAAAATACAACCACTTGAGGTTTGATAGATTGTCAACGGGATCAGGTAACAGTTCTATCCATTAAGCGGTGTTGTTAAATGTAGAGAATTGATCGGGAGACATAAAAGGTTTCATCAGCTGCGAACCTTCGGGAGTCATATTGACTAACAGGCATCAGGCAGTGAGATGGCCCTTTACGATGTGGCTTCAGGGCTGATTGTCTCCCGACTGTTAATGTATCCTCATAACGAGCCACCGGAGGCTCGCCCGGGCAGATATTACTCCGTGGGAACCGCACGCTGCTGTCCTGGAGGCGGAGCGTTTACATCCGGCGTGCGTCACTGTGTCTATGTAGCCACTAGATGACTGTGATGGACAATCTTTGAGAGAAGCCCTACTGTAGCTCCTCTAATCGGGCTTTCCCTGGCCTTTCTAATCAAATCCCTCGTGACACACTGGGACTCTGGTGAGGGCAGCTCTCGGTGAGTGTCCTGCCCTCTTATAAGGCCTACCAAAGATCTGGGTTGCAGCTTGCTACAGGTCATGAGGTCGAATGCAGAGCGACCCGCTGCCAACAGCCAGGATGACTTTGCCTGCCTGCATTTCCTCTCATAGCAGATTATAACCTTGAGCTATAGAGGTGGGAAACACTACATGTATCCGTATAGGGCCAGACAGTCCATTGTGAAAGCTGTTGACCTTCAAAGAGGCGGAGAAGTGGCTTTTAGTGTTCGAACGCGGTCTAGCATATTGTAAGCCAGTGTTCAATAAGATTATCGTCTGATGGCCTTAGCTTATATATAAACGCAGCTCCAGTCAACCCGCTGCAGTTCATTAACTGAACCCAGCCGGTTTGTGACGACCACTAAAAAAAAAAATTACTTATGTATTACTTATTTTTGCACTTGTGTGTGTCACCGCTACAAAGAGAAATATAAGTGTAATACTTGGTTTTGGGGTCAAAATAGCGATAAGGGACAAAACTGTTGTATGTACATTTTGGTGTGAGGTATCTGTGAACTATATATGTAAGCATCTTTATTTTTCTTGTGAAAATGTGGATATTTATAACGATGTAAATATCAGATCGATGGAGCCAGTGTTGTGGAATAAAGAAGGCGTTCTGGGTCAGCTAAACCTGAAGTTCAAATGTCTCAGAGGGCAGTCAGAATGTAATTTTAACCTAATGAATACCTCGGCGGTTCGAGTGTTAAAAAACACTGAACCGACTGAGCGGAGTTTGCCTAACAGTCGATTTGTATCGGTGGGAAAAATTATATAATTGTATAATTTGTTTTGTGAAAGATAACATTGCCTGCAATTCCACAAAATAAGCACACCGTGTTTTTTTGCACAATTGGCTTCTCCTTGACAGACACCCTGCACAATGCAATACCCACAATACTTATAATTGATCCGGTACACCGTAACCACACAAGCAGCAGGCGGTGGTGTGTGTTGACTCAGCTCTGTGTGTGTATTCAGTAGTGTGTATTTCCGTGATGCTCGGAGGCTTTGGGACATCTCTCACTGCCATTGGGGCTGTAACCTGAGTAGCCTCTATTTATGTCACCATGGAAAACTGAAGATATTATTGTGCGTTTCCTAAACACACTTACTCGCACACACACACACCTACTGTACATATACAGAATGCAGAGAAACATTCTCCCACACACAAACACCCCTCAGTCACTCATTATGCTCACTCCCACAGCCAGACTGTGCCGAAGACACCTCATACCTGACAACTTCGCCATCTCCTGACATAAGCCCACACAAATTTGCTCGCATAGCCGCACACGCACACACGCACACACGCACACACACACTTCTTGCTCAGTGGCTCCATCAGGACATATACCGTGTCCTGTTACAGTGAAAAGAGCCGCAGTGTGATGTCCCCCCCGCTCCACCGCTTTCTATTCTTCAAGACCTCACTCTGAAACGACCACATTGAACACACACATTCAGGGACACACACACACCTTTCACCCGGTGCTGGAGAAACGGGATTTTGGACCGTTTGTCCATTCCACTTCGAGGAATATAGCTTTCATAAAAATGCCACTGTGCTGACCCGCTCCACCTCCCGTCTCACTTTGAATGCTTTTCGAGCCGAGACTTCCTACTCGCCTCCAAAATGTTTTGTTTTTTCAACTGTTCTCACTTCAGCCACCTCCGCGACCGCCTCCATAAACACACACACACACCGTTGCCACCCACCTCAGCATCAACGTTAAAGGCTTGTCAGACAAAATGCTTTTAGAGGAATCCACGATCCCAGCCCGGGTCTAGCACAAGGTTAGGTCGTCAAAACACCCAATATTCATCTTTATTTTCCCAGAAAAGCGCATGTTGCCATCTCTTCGGTTCCAGACATTTGATGACTAATCAAAGCCTTAACATCTCCCATCTCACTTGCAAAAAAGAAGGAATTAAAGAGAAAAGTTCCCTGTGTACATAGTATAAATATATAAATATGTAGCAGAGAAAAAGATATTACTAATTTATGGTGTCACGTTTGTGTATTTCTCAGTGACAGCAAGCATGAAGGATTTATTTTCTCCTATTACAGTTTCCTCTCTTTTCTGTTATTTTGCAGTGCTTTATAATTTATGTGCTTTATTCTTGACTGCTGCGCGGATTGCTGCCAAAACTGGCAAATGTGCTTCTATACAAATGAACTGTACACACAACAAACCAGTCGCCCCCCCAAATGTGCTTTTTATTATTGACTGCTGTGTAATCGTTGGTTTTTTTTGTATTCTTTTTTTTCATTTCCTATTTTGTGAAAAAAATAACTAAGAAATTAGAATTGTTGTCACCATTTTGTCATGTCTTCCTATCTTTTTTTGTATTTTGTTGCTATTAAAGAATTCTTGATTTTTGAAATGTTTCTGCCGGTTGTATCTGCCTCTCCTTTCCTTCCTGTCTGTCCATGTAACACCTGAGGTTAGTTTGGGTGACTGAGGAGCCAGATGGATTAGAGGTGTAAGTAATTGATTCTCACTGATTAGATTTATAGATTAATTGATCGGGCCACAGTCTCTTGTCAGCCATCTTTCACACTTCAGACACCCCCACCCTCTGTGTGTTTGTTTTTTTCACTCATTTCCTGGTCTGGCTGTTTCTCTCATTCCAGTTTTGATAAATCGGGGCTTGTGTCAACAGAGGTGCGATAACACGCTCGTGGGAAATAGCAGAAGCCATTTTGTGTTAAACTATTGTCCTGTACTGGAGCTCCACCTCCTCCCAGTCTCTGTCATTCATACATGTTTCTCTGGTTGGCTAAAGTTAAGGGGGCACTAAAGTGTACATTAACTTAATTATTTAAAGACCTATATAGTATATAATCATTATATTCAGCCGTAGCTAAATGTACTCTCACACAGAGAGCAAAAGGTTGAGGAATGTGGTGCCGTAGCTGCAGTGGATATCCTGCAGGGAGGCAGTTTGTGTTTTCAGTTGGGGAATGTGCAGGCCAAGCTGAAACTCTGTGAATGGAGCGCCTCTCAAAGGCTGCATTGTTTGAACTCTGACTAAACCAAACGGGTTTGGTCCAATTTTAACAGAAGGGCATGTAGAGGGGTCTGTCTCTCTGTGTACATGTTTATGTATGAATGTCTTGGCATGGGAGAGAGTGTGTGTTCTCATGCGTGAATGTATGTGCACCTGCCTTATTTGGTTTTTCAAACAAGTACCCCTCTGTGCCGCCGCTAAAATGATACAATCAAGTTGTGCTGTTAACGTCCCCGCGTCTGTGACAGTTGGTTTATGTCGATTATGGCAGCGCGCCCTCGCTGTCTGCCCGGTGCTTTGATGCCGTCATGTATCTCTGTTATCCTGGCTCCTTGTCACACTTCATTTTTGTTGCAGGCTTCTTCTGTCAATGCACAGCTATTTACTGTGAGTCCAGCCCACCATCTGGCCTCTCTAATTGCTTTGGATTTCAGGCTGGCGAGATAGAGAGCACTTACACACACTCCGCGCGCGCGCACACACACACACACACACTAGGTTTTTCTAGCTGAATGTGAAAGACAGCAGAAAGGCTTTTAAGCTGCAGCTCGGCTGTGCAACACTTACATTTTGGTCTCCGTTTGTCACCGAAAAAAAGTGTTCGCCTCATGTGGGAGTGGTGACCCCGTAACGCAGAACCTGTCCTATTTGAGCTCCGAGCAAATAACCTGGACCTGAAGCCAAAGCGACAGCAGCTCCGCCGAGCTCCACCGCCGTGTTCAACATTAGCTTTCAGTGATGAGACGTGTGTGTGTGTGTGTGTGTGTGTGTGTGTGTGTGTGTGTGTGTGTGTGTGTGTGTGTGTGTGTGTGTGTGTGTGTGTGTGTGTGTGTGTGTGTGTGTGTGAGAGAATGGCGCTCCCGGTGAGGGGAGTCATTACTTTTAGGGTGAAGACTTGGTTAGGCATGTGTTGGTTAAGGTTAGGATAAGTCCCAGGTAATGCATGTAAATCAATGTAATGTCCCCTGAAGTGATGTTTACATTGTGTGTGTTCTCTGCTCACACAGCGTGGTAAACAAGTATGTTCATGTGTTTCAGTTTCTGTTGTGCAGCTTAGATTCCAACAGCATGTTTGTGTGGGAAAGTGTTTATGAGCTAAGTGTTATCAGTTTGTGTATGGAGCGAAAAGGGTGTGATAATGTGTGTGCACTGTTTCACACATGCATGTTTGTACGTGGCTGTATTTACCTTCCAGTTCTGGCAGCCACAGCCGCAGTGTTGATTACACATCTGATGGTGTGTGGATTAGCACACAGACCCACTTTAGGCTCTCTGCTGATAACTGCTCACACAATGCTCCTCATTTAGCCTCTCACCCTCCGGCTCCAGACCTAACTAATAAATCCCAGAGAGGCTGATGAAGGGCCTGGACTGTTGCATGGATTTCTGAGTGATGGATGTTCACCACATCCATCACTCAGAAATCCATGCAACAGTCCAGGCCCTTCACAGGGATTAAAGTGAGTGTCTTCCTCTGACTTCAATTATTAAAGTAGGCTCCTGCATATTTTTTTTGGCTTACTCGTGCATTTTGATTGAGCCTGTGGTGAATCATCACATCTCCAGCAGTGTGTGTCTTGTTACTGGAGTATTTCTATCAAACAGGGTTACTTTTAACTGGCTCTTCTTTTAACTGACACTGGTATGTTTCTCATTATTTTTTTATTCCGGCACATTGGATCTGACTCACAGCGCGGCTGTGAACACACTCCTTCCGTTTAAGGACAAGACCCTAAGCATGCAGGGGAGGTAATTAAGCAGAGTTATGGTCGAGCTGTGGAATGTTCTTCTCTGGCCAAGTCAGTCATCTGACCTCAGCCCGGCATGTGTTTCATTTTCTGAAGATGAGACTGAGGAAGGCTCTGGAAGACGCCTGGCAGCTCATCAAAAGGAGAGATAGCAAGTGTCTGGTAAGGTCTGTGAGTTTAGAGGACTTCCCAAAGTTTGTGTTAACTTCGCCAATTGATTTATTTTAGTACTGTTTGGAAACCACATAAAATGTATCATTATGTAACGTAGTACATTTAAGCTGCACAAAATGTGGGTTTTGTATATGAAAAGCCTGGATTTGGGCGGTGGTGGCGAAGTCGATAGGGACTTGGCTTGGCAACTGGAAGGTCACCAGTTCAAGTCCCGGCAAGACCAAGTGCCACCGAGGTGTCCCTGAGCTAGGCACCGTTCCCCACACTGCTCCCCGGGCGCCGTTCAAAATGGCAGCCCACTGCTCCGAACTAGGATGGGTCAAATGCAGAGAAACAATTTCCCCACGAGGGATTAATAAAAGTCCATCTTATCTTATCGATCTTATTTGAACTATATTTGCAAAACCTCTGAGTATGTTGCATTCACTTCCACATACTCTTCTGCCTAAATGAACTGCAGGTCTTAAGACTTTCAAATGGCAGACTGCCAGGCAAAATGTTAAAATGATTTACCCATTCTGTATTTAAAGTTATGTAGAAAACATTTAACCCTTAATCATTTCAATAACCACTACTGGAAATATTAAATTGAGCAAATTGGTTAACAATTGTCGTGAACAATTTGTATAGAACGTAGCTCGTAACGGTATATGGTTGAAGCAGTCATTTGAAGACGTATAGCTTGTGTTAACTTGAGTGTAAATGGTCTCTGGTTTGTCATACTTATTGTTAATTTAATAAGCTGTGTGCGATATACTGAATTGAGCATGCAGTATGTAAGTTAGAGATTTCAAACACAGCACTAGTGTCCAAAGCATGCAAACCATGCTCCTCTGTGAGAAACGACATGCTAATGTCAACATGCTGGGACAATGCTAACGTTGACTATGGTCTTAGTTTGTTTAAACTCTATAGTCTAATGGGAATGGCATTAGTTTGGTTTACGACCAAATTCCAAACTAATCCTGTCCTGATAAGGCTGCACAATAAAAGGTTTATGGGTCACTAAAATGAGGTTAAGGCCCATACCACAACCCACAACATTCACTGTTCATGCATTCATACATGTCATACCCTCCTCTCTCTCTCTCTCTCCGTACTTTCTCTGGAGAATATTGATACAACACAAAAACCCCTCTATACAATATAAGGTTTAATTTCTCACTCAAAACCAAATGTGGACCTCGTGGCAGAGCGATAAGAAAACCTCTAGGCGTCATCAAAGTCAGTGCGACTCATTCTCTGGGGAACATTTCTGCACAGGATTCCATAGCAAGTTGAAATACTTCAGTCTTGTTCAAAGAAGGGGACCGACCAGCATGGCTAACAATCCTTACAGTACCAGCATCGTATTTGATGTCAAATAAAGACGTCAGTACCTGATGGTCATTGTTCAAAGTCTCAGCATGAACTTGGTGACAAGGTGCTAATCAGTTACAGTCTAAAGTCCTAGACTGCTGTGGTCCACACACACACACACACTTTCATTTCCACCGTTGATATTGCTCACGTTCACGTCCTCCTGTATTGAAAATAAATGTAAATCGATATTTTATTTTAAGAAAATGTGTGTGGAGTTCTTCATTTTGCACTTTCTAAGCCAGTTTGTGACAAAGTGGAGCCAATTTGGTTTCTGGTTGGTTGTGAAAGTTGGATTAGGTAATTTCCCGTGGCACAGGTTATATATAGTGCTGGGATTTGTTTTGTGTGGGAATCATATGCCGCCTGCTCTAATCTGCTGTCTTCTTAGTTTGGTTCCTTCAGTAGTTTTTTTTTTTCGGGTGGATGCCGGCGGCAGAAACATCACGTAACTACCACTCATCCACTTACGCTCTGGAAACAGGCATTACAACGTTAATGGAAATAGTAGTTCTTCCACACCTTAATATGTACTATAATGTAGTGTCAAATATTGTGCGAGATGGTTTGATTGACAACATCAATTTCAACGGAAATGTCCCAAGGACGCTCCTGTCAAAGTATTGAACTCAAATAGAACAACAAAAGAGTGCTTTTCAAGAATTACCACAGATGCATTTCTTCGATCGTATAGAGTTGTGTTGCCGTGTTGAGCAAGGTGAAAGCAAAGTGCAGAGGAAGTTCCATTTGTAAATCACAGGAAATTGGAAAACGTATCATTCCTCTCCCTCAAGCGGTAAATGCTTACATCGGATCATCTGACTTCTGGTCATGCAGGTTTTTTTCAGATATGTGTGTCTGCTATACCCTTACACACACTTTTATAAATACACACCGAGGCAGCAGACGGACAGGGGGAAGTGGATTCTCCTGTTTCCCCTGGAGGCCCCTGGGCGTTTACTCTTCCTGTCCCGCGCTGATAGGCTGGAGGTATATGGGTGGTTGCAATGCATTGTTGGCCGGATGAGGCACGTCTCCCTCGGGGTGGCACTTATTATACATCCATGGGTGGCACATGCTCAGCCGACTTCTGGGAGGGCAGAGAAGGGCAGGGAGCGAGGGGGAGAGGCAGTATGGACGGAGGGCAACGAGGGAGAGATCTGATGCCTTGTGTGTTGGCAAAAGCAACAGAGATAGCCGGCATATGAATTTAACAGTGACTAATGCATGATTGAATAAAAGGGGCAAAGAGAAGAAAGAAGAAGAAGAAGAAGAAGAAGAGGAGGAGGAGGAGGAGTCTTGGAGGAATTGGAGAGTGAAAGGGCAGAAATCAGAGGGAGAAAGGGAGGAGACGCCTGATTAAAGATGGAGTGGAAGACGGCTGAGTGAAGGGAGGGGGACCAGGAGGGCTGAGTTGTTGCAGCTGTGTTGATTTAGCTTCTCACATCAGATTGTGTGTGAGAGAGAGAAAGAGAGAGAAAGAGAGAGATATATATATATAAACGGCCAACATCACCAGATTGCAGAGCGATTGCTTTGCGTGTTAGCGAGTTAAATAAGCCCCGAAAAATCTTCATGCTGAGACTTACCTGGAACAAATCCTGTTCTAGACGATAGAAAAACAAAGAACATTACGTGAATGCATGATGACCACCAGGGAGTGTAGCTTTGAGCACCGCGTGCACGTGTGTGTGAGTGTACGTGACTGGGTATGAATAAAATAGATTTATATCAGGGAAAGAATGGTTTGTTGCTGCTCCTAAGAATAGATTCTGTGACGGAAATGATTTTGATGCTGTATGCAAGTGTGTGTGTGTGTGTGTGTGTGTGTGTACACATGCGTGTGTGTGTGTGTGTGTGTGTGTGTGTGTGTGTGTGTGTGTGTGTGTGTGTGTGTGTGTGTACATGTCTCGTTTTGTGCGTATTTGCCCTGGAGTGTTTTGCAGATCAAATGCACTTGCTGTTTAATTCACCGTCTCAACAGGCAGCTCTTACAAAGTACATGCACGCACTGGCACATGCACGTCTGCATACCCTCAGATATAAACATACAGAATGGGAGATGAATATGGAGATACAAACTAAATAAGTCTGCAAATATTTGCTTTTAGGAACTGGAGAGGGTCTTCTGGGGACTGCTAAGTACAAAGTAAATCGTGTGTGCGTGTAAGGACTGTGCCGATGTTCGCCTGCCTCGCAGAACGGCATGTGAATGCAAATGTATGTTTTCTTCTGAGTGGGAGTTTATCACAACTGTTTTCTGACTAATGTTGAACGACTAATGTTTGTGCTTCGCTCTTGAGATGACATCAGAATTGAATTATATCATGCCCCGTGCTACCATGATTAAATGCGTCTGTGCAGTCATTAACATTGTGCATGTATTGAGGCCGGAATCACTGTCATAATATTATTAAGAGTATTGTCTGAAGTTTGTCACAATATGAAAAATGAAGACAACATTACATTTAAATTAAAACATTTTCAGTGCAATACACTTCCCTGTTATGCATTACATCAGTCAAACCCTAAATACCATTAACATATTGCATTAGTATTTAATTACTTTTTTTAGAAGATTAATCGAGTTTCACCATGAGAAAAGTATAATGAATATAAAGTATATACTTGAGGTTTATGTAGTAGCATATCTTACACTGTTATATTTAGCATTATACAGCTGAACCACTCACTCTATAACAATGCTTGTTCACCAACTTATTGTGGCTATTTTAGTATATGGAATATTTCATTTCTAATACATACATTTCATAAATTGTGCCATTATTGTAAAGTGAGATTATTTTGCTCACACATTTGTATATATAATATATAAGACTGCAACTAACATTTTTATGACAGTTTAATCTGCCATTTGGTTTTTTCGATTCATCCTATGGTGTATGAAATGTTCTCAGCTCTCAGTCTGGTGAGGCTCTATTATGTCTTTTGGGATACCCTTTTCTGTAGTGTGCTATTGAACTTCACTATTGCGGCTTTCACACCAGCGCTTTTCCCTGTCTAGCTCCGAGCGGGAGCTTTTCTGGTTCAGCTCCGGTTTCCCTTTTCTGCTCCAGCTCTGTTCACACCGCCCAGAGCTGCGTCATGACGTCACCGTTTACGTGCCTGCTTCACAAAATCCAAACCGCGCGGATATCCCTCACATCGACAACAACAACAATGGCCGATTGTATTGAAGCGCTGTTCGCTTTGGTTATCCGCTTACGAAACGAAATGGAAGGCATCGGACGACTTTACAAGGGACAACTTTACTTGGAACTTTACAAACATCACATGCGAAATGCAAGACTTCTTTGTGGTCTTCAGCATCAACGACGAATCTGCCCCCGCCTCGACGTAAGAGAGACGTAAGCGACGCCGCCTCTTAGCTCCGAAGCTCTTGCCTCTAGACCGACAATCTTTTGGAGCTGGAAGTGAACCGGATTCCGGAGCTAAGAGGCGGTGCCTCTGCGGTGTGAACAGGAAAAACCGGTACTTTTCAGCTCCAGCTCCGAGCCGGAGCTGACAACGCGTTGGTGTGAAAGGGGCAATAACACTCCCGCTTCTATTGGCTAGCGCTCCAACACACTGTACGTGAGGGGCGGGACATCTCTAAGTGGTTGACCAATAACAGCAGAGCCGGCCAGCTAACCAATGAGAGCAGACTGGGCTCTGGTGTCAGACAGAGGGGGAAAAGCGGTGCTGCAGCACAGGCAGTATGAGACAAAGAGCTTTTTGAACATTAAAGCGTGGAGACATGTCAAATGATGGATGTACTATAATTAGAGCTGTAATATAACATAATGCTATATTTAGTGTTTTTATTTGTCATACTTTCATCATTAACATTCCAGTGAACCTTGACAGGCGATTATAATAAATTATTAGGCAGCTCGTTATAGATTTATTGATTTCCTGTCCTGTGGTGCTCGCGGGCTGACCGGCTGTCAGAGATGTCCGCGGCACGTTCCCCTGCAGGGTTCAAGTCCACTGCTCTCTTTGTGTGAAATAACAGCCATCGTGAGGAGGAGAGGACTGTCTTCACTACATTGCGTGTGTGTTTACGTCTTTGTCTGCTCATGTGCATGTGTCATGTGCACGTGTCAGCCCCTGCTTTATGTCCCCATTCATCTGTCTGTCATCTTATCGCGACATCTATTTTCCTGTAATCACTTCTTCTCCGGCGCTCTTATCTTCCCCTCGTCTGCTGCGCACTAAATGTAAGAGCTTCGTCAATATGTTAAAAAAACTGTGTGTGAGTGAGAGAGTACTTGTTTAACTTCATCCCATGCTGTCTAACCAGTCCCAGGGTGTTAACGCCTCTCCATTTCATTTGCTCTTTTCTCTTTTCTCTTTTCTCAGCCCAGAGGCATAACTTTGAAAGGGAATTACATTATTGATTCAAGCCATTAATTATTGCTCCAAGAATCCGAAATATGTAAGCACAAAATCAAACTACTCCGTGTGTGTGTGTGTGTGTGTGTGTGTGTGTGTGTGTGTGTGTGTGTGTGTGTGTGTGTGTGTGTGTGTGTGTGTGTGTGTGTGTGTGTGTGTGTGTGTGTGTGTGTGTGTGTGTGTGTGTGTGTGTGTGTGTGTGTGTGTGTGTGTGTGTGTGTGTGTGTGTGTGTGTGTGTGTGTGTGTGTGTGTGTCACCTGCTGGGGGTCTCCTGTATTTCTTTGGCCCTTCCTCTGCTTCAAGAACCTCCATTGATTGTCACCCCATCAAACGGCCGAGGCATCATGGCCGACAGCCCCAGTTCGCAGTGAGAAGTGCACTTCAGTGTGAAATGCGAGACAGTTTGGAAAATAGCTTTGCATTGCTATTCGAAGCACATCCCCGCTGCACTATCCTCTGTCCGTGTAGCTGTCGGCTGAGGACAGCGATGGAAGAAAACAAATAGTCTTGCATGGACAAAAGGTCTTATCTTGGTGGAGGAAATTAAATATTATTGAAATGTGGCAATGGGCATCTCAGGGGCTCTACATGGAATGGTTCTCAATGAGAGTCCATTATCTCGTTCTCAAACATGGACGTGATCTGTCACCTTGGTGGTAATATCTGGTTCATCCCAGCTCCTCAGACCTCTGATCCTGCCTTCAGCGGAGCAGCGGGCGTGAACATCGTGCTCTCTTCACTGCGGCGGGTAATAGCTGGAACTTCTTTGTTGTGCGCCAAACAACTGGGAATAAACTGCAGACGTATATAGATAGCATTCACGGTGTGCGTGCATGCAGGCCTTACATTTTGATTAATTTATGTTCCAGTACATTTCAGCTTCCCTAAGTCATTACCCTCCCAAACGACCGCCGTTCCCGGGGGCTTTCAGACAAACAAAACTCTTCCACTGCGTACTCTGGTCCAATGTTTCTACTCTACTTGTCGTCTTGTGTTTGTGCGAGTGCTCTCTGCGGGAGTCCGTGTCATCATCTGGCTTCCAGTTCCCAGTTATTTATCTGTGTATTACACACACTGTCCAGGTGCTGCTCGCAGGTCGTTTATCCTCTAGGTCTCCACCGTCCTGATATATGGGGCTGTTTCTATATCGCAACACTCTGCCTGCGGAGCAAACACACTTGCATAGTGGCCTTTCTAGCAGCAGCTTCGTCATGGTGTGTGTGTGTGGCAAGTGTGTGTGTTGGCCTCAGTTTGTCACGGCCATTTATCCTATTGTAAGGCTCTGCTGTTCTCCTCTTAATACCAGTTTTACTTGCTTCAGGGTTTTTCTGTTGCCAAATTGCTATTCGTTATTGTGGAGATGGCTGTGTGTGTTTTTAATGTGGCTACTTCCCAATTGTTACACTGGCTATATATATATATAGTACGTTATACGACTGCATGTAAGGCTGCAACTAACGGTTGTTACTCCTACTGAGAGCTATATGTCTGAAAATAGCGAAAAAAGGTCTTTCAAAATGTACAAAAGCCCACGGTGATGTCTTGAAATTGTTAATATGGCATAAGAAAAGCTGTAAATCCTTATATAAGGTAACATGAACCTAGATTTAGAAGCAGGAAGTCGAAAATGTTTGCATTTTATGCTTTTAGATAGCGATTACTTCTAAGCAACTTATCATTTCAGCTCTGTTAATAGAGATGTGGAAATACTAACAGTTTATTTAAAGCTATTAGAGTTTGATGTTATCTTTATGTAAATTGAATAAACTGGTACAGTTATCAGTTCACTTTCCATTTTCAATGGAGCGAGTCGGCATGTTTGCACATAATGAGTAAATATGTTAATTTTGAAGTGTGTGTGTGTGTGTGTGTGTGTGTGTGTGTGTGTGTGTGTGTGTGTGTGTGGTGTGTGTGTGTGTGTGTGTGTGTGTGTGTGTGTGTGTGTGTGGTGTGTGTGTGTGTGTGTGTGTGTGTGTGTGTGTGTGTGTGTGTGTGTGTGTGTGTGTGTGTGTGTGTGTGTGTGTGTGTGTGTGTGTGTGTGTGTGTGTGTGTGTGTGTGTGTGTGTGTGTGTGTGTGTGTGTGTGTGTGTGTGTGTGTGTGTGTGTGTGTGTGTGTGTGTGTGTGTGTGTGTGTGTGTGTGTGTGTGTGTGTGTCAGTGAGTAGGCAGCGTAATACATGTCTTGGTGCAATGAGCCAGGCCTTGTATTAGGCAGGTTGAGCTGCAGGGGGAATTTTGTAACACTTGACCTGTTTTACTGAGTCATTTGTGTGGATGGAGGGAGAGAAGAGGGAGAGAAGAGGAAGGAGGGGGAGTGCAGTGGTTAGTTTGGGGGGGATTGGAGTGATGAGTGACAATTAGAAGTGATTGAGAGACGGGGAGAGAGAGAACAACAGCTGGGGAGGAAAAATGCGATGACGGTGCCTTCATATTTCTTCTTTCTTACTTTCTCTCTCCATCTCTTTTTTTTTCTCACACGTCACTCCTTCCGTGTCCTCTGGCTGAATCGCCTCGCTCCTCATTACTCACCCATCCAACCTTAAAGGTCATAAGCACTTTATGATGCAACAATATCAAACTTCTCCACGGAGCTGCTGCAGCCTGTTGTTGTGGAGTTTCTCTGCCTTGTTGAAAACACTCGACGCCACCTCTCATATATATTAATAGAGTATTTTTCATTTGCGGAGCTCAGCTGGAAGTCTCCTGCCTCCGAGGAAGAATGTAAGCCGCGTATCTGCATCACTGGCTACTTATTCCCCCTCTGTGCTCACATTTCCTGTGTGAGTGTGCTTGTGTCTTTCTCCTCCCTTTGGGTACAACGAGCTTTGAGTAATGGTATGACCAATGGAAGCCATATTAGAAAATGTTGGGTCAGTTCACCCCAATAACGAATAAAGCACATGGATCTTGTGCTTCGACCGTGGAGACATGTTATTATTATTCGTCCAGGCTTTAGGGGATTTCAATGTTTCCAGAAAAAGTATATATAGTTTGCAGAGGTTTTTTAGGGGTATGTACCAAGTTAGCAACGTCAGAAAAGAATGTGGTGACGTTTGTGAAAGTGGAGTTCTCCTTAATACTTCCCTGTTCCTGCCAGCTTATGCAAGTCAGGGAAATGTACAGGTTGGTTATAAAGTCTTTCCTTTCAAAAAGTGATTTCAAAATGATGTTTTATTGAGTATTGTGTAGCGTTTTTCGCTGACACATCCAGCTCCATCTAACTGATTATAGAGATTCAGTCTAGCAGGATACAGATAACAAGAATACATTATGTGATGGACCTATTGACATGAAATATTTGTATTTAGTGTCTCTACTGGGACATGTCTCCACGCTTTAAAGCTCTTTATTTTTCTCATACTGCCTGTGCTGCAGCACCTGTTTTCACCCTCTGTTGTGATTGGCCAAACGCTTCGATCACACTGTGTCGGAGCGCTAGCCTATACAAGCCGAGTCTTACGAAGTCCAGTAGCTATGTCGGGTAGAAACTCCCTTTGGAGCATATTAGGGCCTCTTTTATACCTGATGGGAATGCCAAGGCTTCTGGATTACCTTGATACTGAATCCAAATACATTTAACATGTTAATACCCGCTGTAACTGGGGCATAAGTGCTCTGAGCACCACAGATACAAATCCGTGCTCTCCACTCTAATAAAATAGCAGATAAACATTACAGAAATGAAACCAAATTGATGTTGTTGGCTATATTCCAGAAGGAGGAGGAAAAGTAAGTTTTAAGATTTGGGTAAACAGGTCTTTTTATACTTAATGTTTTGAACCTCAGTCGTCAAAAACTCAAATGTAATTCAGACTCTCAGAACTGTATTTCAAATGTGAGAGGAGATCTGAAAGTGTAGAAAGATACGAAATCTATCGGACTGAATTTACGTCGTACGGAATTACATTATTGATTCAATAGAGAGCCCCAAGAAGAAAATATTCAATATATGATGCTGTCGGACAGAGAGGGTCTTCGTAAGCTTTCACAGAGCAAAATGAACGTTAAGGAACTAAATCATGTTCGTGTTAGGTGTTTCTCTTTTCTTGCAAAATGCAGTTGTGTTAGCGGGGATAAACAAAACCGCCTCGCCCACTCTCCTTGAAATCTGCTTTCATTACCCTCCTTGTCCCCGGATCCTCCTTGTCGCCTACACTCGGTACAGTCCTTCCAGTTTTGCCGTGGCAACTTCTTGCTACCAGCGCAACCTCTGGTGATACGAGGGCCGGCCGTCACTCCAAACAGAGCCTGGTGTTTCGTGACATTTAGCATTTCACCGCAAAAATTATGCATCAGTGTTGACATTCAGCCTTATGCATAAAATTCATGATGTATGTGGCACTTCCTGTAGGCGCTGCAGCAGAGAAAGAGACGACGACGAGCATGTCACAGCTGGGGCACGGACACACACAACATCCTCCCTTCCACACACACACACACACGCACACGCACACACAGCATATGTACAATAGCTCTGCTAACAAACGTTACGAACAATTAATGTCCACACATATCCTCATGAACCAGGATCATCTAGCTGTACGAGTACATTTGAAGGCCATGTGTTTCATGTTGCTTTCCATTCTTACGTCTTCATTATTGATTCAAGGCACACTCTCACACACACACACACACACACACACACACACACACACACACATCCCCGCGGTACTTCACTTTATTCATTCTTCGCAGATTAATTCTGGGACGACACTTTTTATGATCCTCCAATTTATGTCAGCAGTCAGGCTCCCCTTTCCGCCGCGCCTCCTCTTATCTCCTCCGCCTCATGTCTCCGTCTCCCTCTACATGTGCGCTCCATGAAACAATGGTACTTTCTAGTAACGAGCAATGAGTTTGTCAGGTTTTTTAAAAGGAGAAGGAGACAAATGGGGGGAGGGAACGAGAGGACGTGAAGATAATGGGTTTCTGTGGTGATTAACATTCCAGAGTGGCGCGTCAAAGAAAGTGTGTCTGTCCTATTGTGTTTTTCGACTGACAGCCAAATGAACGGAGGTCGTCTAACCGTTTGCTCTGTGTCACAGGGGGTAATAAACATACCATGGGTAATCTGCAGCTCAGGTGCCGGGGTGTCTGTGTGAATGAGCACCTCTACCTGTCACAGCTGCTTTTTTTGTTTCTATTAAACACTTTGGACGCCTTTTTTGAAATAGATTTGTCCAACCTGTTATCTTGTAAGTTATTCTTTTTATCCTGAGATGCTGGCTTGATGTGGCTCGTGGGGTTAATCGGAATAAATTAAGACGCATTCAACAAAGAAAAATGGGCCTTTACAAGAGTCAAAGCTAAGGACAACTCCAATCAAATGATAAGCAACGTTTTCTATTAGAAGATACATTTAAGGACCAACTGTTAAGAACTGTGTGTTGTCGACGTCTTCTACACAGGTTTTCCATCTGTGTCTCTTTATTGTCTGGCCCCATTTCAATTGTCGTCTTTTATTTCCATTTGCCATTAGGAGACTATTATTTTACATTTTCACAAAACAAAATCCGGTTCTATCCCGTCTTTGAACTGAGAGTGACGACGACACACTCGGTCTTTTCTCTTTGTAAGAATAGAGCCACGTTTACACAGTGCAGCCTCTCGGTGTGTGAGTCGGCCGGAGAGCTGACCAACCGGTCATTCAGTGTCTTCCTGAAACCCAGCTGTGACTCACCTGGAGGTGTGTGTGTGTGTGTGTGTGTGTGTGTGTGTGTGTGTGTGTGTGTGTGTGTGTGTGTGTGTGTGTGTGTGTGTGTGTGTGTGTGTGTGTGTGTGTGTGTGTGTGTGTGTGTGTGTGTGTGTGTGTGTGTGTGTGTGTGTGTGGTGTGTGTGTGTGTGTGTGTGTGTGTGTGTGTGTGTGTGTGTGTGTGTGTGTGTGTGTGTGTGTGTGTGTGTGTGTGTGTGTGTGTGTGTGTGTGTGTGTGTGTGTGTGTGTGTGTGTGTGTGTGTTTGTGTGTGTGTGTGTGGACATAAAGGACTGTCTGGAGTGGTGTTAAGTGTTGCGCACTCAGGTGTAGCGTAGTCCTGCCGTGTCTTTCATTAACTGAATAGAGAAATCTAAATGTGTCGGAGATGGATACACGAAGCTTCTGAAGAGCTTCTTTTATTCCGTGAACAGAGAAACTCACTCGCTGCACTGACACAAGCTTCAATGAGGCTCCATGTGTTATTGAACACAACGACATAGCTTTGACTAAATTATCTATCAAGCAGAAACATGAATGCCTTGCTCAAGAGTCGTTTATTAGTAATAGCTACCAGTCAGCTCTCATCAGTTTACACCCGCTAATTATTCATAGAAAAAACATAGGCTTTGTTCGTATTAATAAAACAAATAGCTATTTATTATTAACACATTTCTCTTTGGTGTCAGTAGGTCTAACACACGTTTGACTAACCCTCATTACAGTAGCACAGGTCACCTCTGATGGAAGCCAACCCCTTCAACTCCACATCCGCCTTTTCCTTTTCAAGCATAGAGACGACCTCGACACAAACCGCCCCGGGCCTTGGCATCAATATTCCCTTCACTTATCACGCTGGATATGCACCAGGTAGTCTGTCTGGAGGTTGCTCGTGGATTCGGAGCGAAGATCAGTTGATTCTCCCCAGTCCCCGGCTTTGATCCTAATGGCTCATGCACCCTCGGATCAAAAAGTACATCCGCCCGCTCGCTGCTGGGCCGCGACACGGTCAGGTGTGCTCTGCACGCTGAGCAGAGCACACAGGGTTTCCAGCTAAACTAAGCCAGGGATTAAGGAGAAATGCACTGCCCATCCAGGTGTGTGTGTGTGTGTGTGTGTAATAGTATCTATTTTTGCCAACAGAGCGAAACGCCTGGTTTCCCCTCAGAAAGGCATCAAAAAACCTCTTGCATCATCCGCGGCTCCACCCGCTCCGCTCACACAGGTGCTTTTGTAATCCGCACAAACCCGCAGACACTTCAGAGCGCACGCTGCGTATTCTCTCTATTTATGGGCATTACCGAGTTTGTTGTTTGCACATGAGCTGTGTGTGCACATGCGTTCGGTGTGTGTGTGTGTGTGTGTGTGTGTGTGTGTGTGTGTGTGCGCACGCTCTCTCTTCCGGCATGCCTAACTGGCTCTGACACATCTGTGGCTTTTCCCGGCGAATCAGGGCCGGTGACAAACTGCCAAGAAATCAATGCAACAGACTCCGCTCTCCTCCTTTCCCCCCTCTTCTTCCCCCTCTCCCTCTTTCTCCCTTTCTCTCTGTCTGACTCTTGCCTGTTTTTCTTCCTCTGTCTTGCTCAGAGCGCTTATTAAAAATGGAGTGAGTTTGTGCTGCATATTTAAAATGGTCATGGATGGATTTAAACGGCTGATGGTATTTAGTGTCTCCTCAGGGAGCTGCTATGAGCCCTTAAGCTGACTCCTCTGACTGGAGCCTGACTGACTGGTGAGCACACACTAAACCTCTAATAATGACTTGTGTACACGCAGTGAGCTCAACACACACACACACACACACACACACACACACACACACACACACACACACACACACACACACACACACACACACACACACACACAGGCATGTACACATTTGAGCTCACACTGCATAGTTGTGACAAGGACGCTGGTCACGTCTTGGTATGTGTGTCGGGTGTGTGTTTCTGTTTGTACACTCATCGGTCAATAAGTCATTAGTTTTTCCAGCTTTGATGTAGCGGTTTGTAAATGTACTGAATTAGAAGATACTCTTATGGGTTCACAGGCGCATGGAAAAGGAGTGTGTGGTGTGTGTGTGTGTGTGTGTGTTGTGTGTCTTGACAACAGTCAGGGTAGATGTCACACTGAGCCGCTTCAGGTCGAGCAGCAAGTGTTTCTGTCATGTTGTCTTTCATGCCGGCTTGGATTTGGGCTCCAAGCTGCTCCTAAGTGTCCTTCACCGAAACATTATTGATTACCCCACACACTCTCAAACAACGAACATACATTCTGCTGCTGTGACACACTACACACACACACACACACTCACACACACACACACACACACACACACACACACACACACACACACACACACACACACACACACACACACACACACACACACACACACACACACACACACACTGGAGTGTAGGAGCATCCGAACAGGCAGAAATATGAGGTGGAGTTTAGAAATATATATATTGATTATTCACATGAATAGCATTTCCAATAAAGGAACCTGCGCCTGAAACCACGATGGGTCGGGGAACAATGGAATCGGCTCATTCAGAGCATTCAAGACACGGAGGAGGAGGAGGAGGAGGAGGAGGAGGAGGAGGAGAATGTAGATTTGTTATTATTATTGATGCTCGGCGGGCTTTTGATGTACGTACGGCAGTTTGATATCTTTCATCCGTGTCATGTGAAGGTTGGAGCGTGTCCATAATATTTACTTCCATGCCAGTGCATTACAAAGCGTGTCCGTGTGGATATTGACATCTGTGTGATGTTGTGTTTTTCTCGAGGCCTTTACACATGTGTGTGCAGAATGCTCACATATGTGTTTGTTGTTTAAAGGCGCCGGACAGAGCTCTCCAACAGACGCTATACTAAACTTCTGCACACGTTTCTGGATTGCAACAACAGTCAGGTTTTTTTCCAACAGATTTATATCCAGAGGCACAGATGGATTTGAAGTGCAGTGAGTGTATGTAGTGCGTACCTCTTGTGCCAGAAAGAGGTTGCATCCTTTTTTACCAGTGCATAAATCCCTAGCACTCTTGCCAAGCAGCCAATCAACCGCTTTGAAACGCTGATGAAACCATTCTTTACTCCCATGAAGATAAATTAAACACTGAATGCTCTCTTCTCCACCTTCCCATCCCTCTGTATGCTGTTGTTCCCGTCCACCCGCTCCCAGATGCAATGCATAACTGAATGGAGCAAACGTCTTTCTTAATGAGCGTTTGAATTGGAGTTTGGCGAGAGCGCGGTTCTTGGGTGTCTCGACAGCTCGCATTGTTGTGGGTTTTCTCTCCAGGGGCATGGGGTGAGGAGTAAAGTGAATGAATGTGGAGAGCATGCAAGGCCATTACGGCTGTGTGTGTGTCATTAATCGAGGGCTGATGAGAGGCAGTTTGAGGGAGAGATGAGGCCTATTACTGCAACTGCACTCTCAGGACTCATGCAAGGCTCTGTAGGCGGCTTTGTGGTCAACAATACAACCGGTACAAAGCCAGTAAACAAGCCTTGAAAGGAAATCATTAAGCCAACATAGAAAAAAACACATTTTGCACAAGGATCGTTAGCTTTCATTGCATCAAGCTGAAAGAGCGGTACATCTGGAACTACCACCCATATCTTTTTCATTGTGATTCATTTCCCACCTACACATTTCCACCCTCCGGCATGAATCTTCTATTCTCTCAGTTCCATGTTCCTATATGTTCTACACTCCCTCCCATCCTTCACCATCTTTGTCTCCTTTCTGGAAGTCTGGGGAACTAGTTAGGAAGGCGACATGAAGACATGGTCACGAGAGTTGAGAGACATGAATGAACTCACGCTCCACGCTTTGGAAACATGCAAGTCCTAGACATTGTTTTTTCCCCCTTGTTACGTCCAACATTTCTGCAGAAAGGATGCAGTGCGCGGACACGGAGGCTGTTGCAGTGAAGCATCATGTGGGGGATCTAAGAGGAAAGCAGAGTTTGAGCTTGTGTGTGTGGATGAGTGGCGAGGTAATGAGGTGAGAGTCCCTTCGAGCCAGAGGTTAGCAGCGGTTAGGAGGGCAGGTAAACATACCAGCTGCTCCTGACTGCCATGGCCTCGAGGCCACTGTGACACTGGTGGAGGAGTAGCGTGTGAGGAGTGTGAGGCGGGGGGGGGGGAAGAGGGCCTGAGGCAGGGGGGAGAGGGTGTGAGGCGGGGGAATGGCGAGCAGAAAAAGCAGTGCTGGAAGATAGGGCTGCTCAATTAAACGTATTTTATCGAAATAAAATGATTATTTTATCGAAATAAAATGATTATTTTTTCATTATTATTATTACTTATTTTAAATAATCTCTTTTTCAGGGTAATCGACTGTTAAAAACATACTGTTCAAAAAAATTTCTCCAATAAATGGATGTTTTCAAAGTCAATGAATAATCGCATTTACAATTATTGACCCAAATAATGGAGATTATGATTTTGGCCATAATCGAGCAGCGCTACGAGAAGACGGGTGGGAGGCCTAAAGGCATTGTGAGGTACAGCAAATGGCAGGATGTTCTCGCATTACTACATCTGCGAATTACAGTAGTTCCCCTGGGAGGGTCTGTTAGCTGCTGGTACCTCATTTTAATTATAATCAGTCATTTTATCCAAGTGATTGTCATAACAACTAGATTGTTTTCAGATTTACATAGAAACACATTTTCTTGTGTGCTACACTTGTTGGGAAATGTAGGACACCTGCTGCTATTTGAAAAGCCCTTTGAATTTCAGTCTTTCAGGAACAGGTTGGCATTTTGGGAAATATGCTTTTGGTCTTTCATGCAGAGGCTTGGAAGAGGAGATCAAACGGATTTCATACGCTGTGTGTGGAGCTGTAGCCAAGATGAGGATTTCTTATCTTGTCGTAGACAGGGTTCCGACAGCCTTTACATCAAATTCAAAGACCTTTCAAGAACTTTCGAGGCTAAATCCCTCAAATAATAATGACACAGCATAAGACATGGATCAAGGTTAATTACCGTTTTGTTTTAAAATGAGAATACTATTGTGCATTCACCTGCGTGTTGTATTTTCTCGAGACAGTTGGCGCAAGAAACAATGACGCATCTGCAGGCACACGCATGCAGACGTTAATTACAATTGTTCTTATCTTAACTTTTCTTCTTTTGTCAAGTCAGATTGTTTACTTTCATAGCAGCTGTTTTCCACTCGTTATGCTCTGCTATGCTATGCTATGCTAACCACCAACCTGCTTTTGTTCCATTCTTAACGGAAAGATATGAGTGATGTCGATAATTGTTCTAACTTTTTATTGATGTGTTAACAGTGTGACGGCGAGATTTCATAAAAAAAGGAGATTTTTAAACCAATTTTGCAATTTATGATGTGGCTCCGTTGTTATTACCCACATGGAAGGAATATATATGAACCTATATATTTTTAATATATGTCACATATATGTTTAACATATATGTGACATATCTGAAATTGGACCCCTACATATATGTCTCTGAACATATATGTACATATATATCCATATATGCACATATAGGTTGCACATATACACATATATGCACATATAGGTTGTGCATATAAGTTTCACATATATGCACATATAAGTTTTGCCTATATGTGCATATATGTTTATTTACACCTATGTTCAAGGTTTATACATAGCCTACCAACATAAAAAAAGTCATTAACATACATTTATTGTCAATAAATGTCAATTATTTAGTCTGCTTTTGGCGAGCCCTGAGCTCTGTCAGCTTGCTGTTGATGGCTGTACCCAGCTGGCCCTTCGTTGTGTGTGGCCACTTCTTCATTGTTGCCTCTACAGAGAAAAGAAAAGGACATAATGAGATGACAGTGTAAAAATGCTCCAAGCGTTCCACTCCAAAGTGTTGCCAAACCACCTGGTGTAGTGGACACGAGCAACCCTGTGAGTTTATTGGCAGATAAAGCCCAAAGCCTTTATTCAAACAGATGATCTATTTTATTAGTGATTTGTTTCATATATCATTCCTATTACTTTTGAATTATCTGAAAAGTCAGTGCATTTACCAAATCTGTCTAAGAAGCTGCTAAGTTTACAATTATTAGTTAGAATTAGGTAAAGTTTGGCTTTTCAAAATACTGTTTAAAAAAAATGACATCACATGAACTTCACTTGTATACAAACAACAGAGATCATCAGCACAGGTTGTTTACCAGAAGAGCAATAACATATGCATTGCAATCAAGAACATTAATTAAAGACATGATATGGCACACACACAGTACAAAGGGCTGGTCATTGATTAAGGGTGAAGATGCTGGTTATTTAACACTGCAGAGGAGAACAATTAGTGTCATGGGGTTATTAACGACTACATATTCTATAACACAGAGGACACCACAGAGGAAGCACGCTAGCCCAGAACATGGGTTCTATTAGAAGAGAGCTGTGATCAAGAAGTGAGCCATTGAAAATGTAGTGATCACCCTATAGGTGCTAATCCGTGCAGATACCATTAACGGGTGTCCTCCTCACTTACCTGATGCTGATCCTGATCCTACCATTGATAGCTAATAAATAGTGAAACAGGGATGGTTAAAGTAGTCAACTTGAGGCATCTCTATTAACTTTTATTTTCCTTTCTAAATTCATTCGTTTTTACTCACCGATTATGGCCGCCTTTCTCCCTGGGTCCAGGGCTTCCAGCTGCTCCCCATCACCTCGCTTTGGCTTGCCACCTAAAGTCATATTTCATAATTATTATTTTGCAAATGAAAAGTGGGTAATCCTGCTGATCTGCAGCAGCTAATGTTTACATACTAATGGCCCACACTTTAGGCTAGAGTGGTTGTCCAGGGACAAATGACACTCAAGGTTCCTTGGAGGTGTTCCAAATAGACCCATACACATTTGGTTTCCAATCATACACTCTCGGCTCCTACACACGGCGGCGTGCGTTGCCACTTCAACGCTTCTGCCCATTCACTTTGAATGGGGTGACGTCACGATTCGCCGAACTGCATTGTGGGAGCAAAGCGTAGCTTCTCGCGGTGCTCGCTGCAAAAGTAGAGCAATGTTCTACTTTTGCCGCCTCGACGGAGGCGTCAGCCAATCAAATCCCTCGTATGTAAATCTGACAGTACAAGCAGTAGCCAATCAAACCGCGTGTATGTTGGGAGAGCCGGACCGCAGTTATTTCCCATATGTCAACAAAAGGAGGAGAAAATGATCGTGGCGGTAGGGAACATACAGGGAGGGACACAAACCGGAGGAGCCAGGCATGGGGGAGGTGGCAGAGACAGTGGGGGAAACTGGTAGGTTTTCGCTTGTTTGGGGAGTTTATATCCAGTGTACTTCGTTTGAATGGACAGCTAGCAAGCATAGACAGTATATTTAGCCAGCATGGATGTAGCATGAATGCTTTGCTTTGTATGTCCAGGGCGGGACATTCATGTGGTTGGTTGTTGGTCGGGCTGCTCGCGTTGACTCCCCAAGCTCAAGACACGCCCACCGCCAAGCGGCAACGCACGCCGCCGTGTGTAGGGGCCGTCTGAGTTATGGGGGTCCTTGACATGATAACGTTTGAGAACCACTGGCTAGAGTGTGGGACAATTGTAAAAAAAACATTACTCGTAACAAATTGCAGCAGCGAAAACAGAGAGTAAGAAAATAGTTCAGTTTTTCCATTCTTAGGTGAATCAGTTTAGAAAGAAAAACACATGTGTAAACTGCCTTTCTTTATTAATGACGGGATTGATTTAAAGAGACTTTGAACAGTAGCTTTTTTTTTTTACCGTTGCGTTGAGGATGCTCTGAAGCAGGGCTTCAAGGGGAAATGTGCCGAGGAGGAGAGTTCACACCATTGCTGTGCCAGAGGTGGTGTGGATGGATGCCTTCCACGCATCTGCAAAACACTCCTGACCCCTTCACAATTTCAATCTGAAAAATACATCACATATAAATGTATTGGTAGGTCTACAACATTCACAAACATATTTTATGGAATATCACAATTGATTATTAATTAACATTATACAAACTAACATATTATTTTGCATATCAGTAGTTGTCTACTGCACAAGAATGATAAAGGCACTAAAGTAACAAATCACTGTCCTAAACTTGATCTAACATGGGCGCGCACGGTAATGCATCAGTTTGCAGTTACCCATCAAAAGAATAACCACTGTCCAGATAACATTTTCATGTAACCTATACCTTAAGAATATGCATCTACTTCCTGTCTCCGGGGCTTCGGTTCTCTCCGGGGCTTCGGTTCTCTCCGGAGCTTCGGTTCTCTCCGGAGCTTCGGTTCTCTCTCCATGGATCTGGAAATTAAACAGTGACATGACAAAATGTACACGGTTAACTTGTACCGTGGTAATAACTGGGACATATGGACACAAATAACCCTATACACGTTGTTTTATGTCAAATAGCAAAAATATCCAATCTATATGTTCTCCCGCCTTGAGAGCTTATAGATACATATTACACTAACCCATTTTCCACCACCACCATCATCATCGTCATCACTATCATCATCATCATCATCATGGTCATCACCAGGCTGCTTCTTCTGAGGCTCTGCAGCTGCCACAGTATCTTGAGGCTTGTTACAAGAGAAGCCAGAGGAATTAAAGGGGGATGGAATTATTTTGTAGTCAGCTTTCTATGACATATGACTAATTTGTCCAAGGTTTTTGTCCATTGTGATATAATACCCATGTGAAAGCGGAGGTTCTTGGCCTGTTGGCAATGAACAATTTGGCACTTGTTTTGAGGTTGCTGCACACTTGTTAGAGAAGGAAGACAGTATGTTATAAGTTTTGAACAATTAAAAATACAAACAGCAGGTGAATTGCCCTCATCAGCCTAACATCATAAAAATCTCCTCCTCTGATTAAGTAACAAGTCAAATAAAGTGATACAAATAAGAGGAACGTACTCTTCCAGCAAGCGAGGCGATGTCCTCCTTCATTTGAGGAGTATCTGTGTGGGGTTGGACAGAAGGGAACAAATAAAATCACACCAATTACAATCATCAGATCACATAGCTGCAAGCACCTTGGATGCTATGTGCATGTACGTTGTAACACGGTCCATTGACAGCACATTTACAAAGCAGAAAAGTCCTATCCGATTGTATTAAACCAATATTGCGATACAATAATACTTACGCTTTATTATGAGGTCTTTCAAATGATAATTTTCATTTTTCAGGGCCAAGTGTGCATCCCTCAACTAGTGCTGTCTCAGTCTGAAGCCGTCTAAGAAATCTATGAACATGTTTAATTTACAACACAATTGTATACGATATGTAGTGGGTGTCCCTGCTTCTCCTCTCTCTCAGCCAAGGGGTCCTTGGTCTGAACACGTTGCCTGGTTTACAGGCTTGTGTTCATTTCATTAATTACTAAAGCTAAATAAATATGGATGGCGTGTACATACTCGCAACC